>NC_134358.1:232096395-232373735 GCF_048569485.1 Anomaloglossus baeobatrachus | reverse complement strand
ATTATGACATCATCGGCCCATTATGACATCATCTACCCATTATGACATCATCGACCCATTATGACATCATCGGCCCATTATGACATTATCGACCCATTATGACATCACCGGCCCATTATGACATCATCGACCCATTATGACATCATCGGCTCATTATGATATCATCGACCCATTATGACATCATCGGCCCATTATGACATCATCGGCCCATTATGACATCATCGGTCCATTATGACATCATCTACCCATTATGACATCATCAACCCATTATGACATCATCGACCCATTATGGCATCATCGACCCATTATGACATCATCGGCTCATTATGATATCATCAACCCATTATGACATCATCGGCCCATTATGACATCATCGGCCCATTATGACATCATCGGTCCATTATGACATCATCTACCCATTATGACATCATCAACCCATTATGACATCATCGACCCATTAAGGCATCATCGGCCCATTATGACATCATCGACCCATTATGAGATCATCGGCCCATTATGACATCATCGACCCATTATGATATCATCGGCCCATTATGACATCATCAACCCATTATGACATCATTGACCCATTATGACATCATCGGCCCATTATGACATCATCGACCCATTATGACATCATCGGCCCATTATGACATCATCGACCCATTATGACATCATCGGCCCATTATGACATCATCGGCCCATTATGACATCATCGGTCCATTATGACATCATCTACCCATTATGACATCATCAACCCCATTATGACATCATCGACCCATTATGACATCATCAACCCATTATGACATCATTGACCCATTATGACATCATCGGCCCATTATGACATCATCGACCCATTATGACATCATCGACCCATTATGACATCATTGACCCATTATGACATCATCGGCCCATTATAACATCATCGACCCATTATGACATCATCGGCCCATTATGACATCATCGAACCATTATGACATCATCGGCCCATTATGACATCATCGACCCATTATGACATCATCGGCCCATTATGACATCATCGACCCATTATGACATCATCGGCCCATTATGACATCATCGACCCATTATGACATCATCGGCCCATTATGACATCATCGGCCCATTATGACATCATCTACCCATTATGACATCATCGACCCATTATGACATCATCGGCCCATTATGACATTATCGACCCATTATGACATCACCGGCCCATTATGACATCATCGACCCATTATGACATCATCGGCCCATTATGATATCATCGACCCATTATGACATCATCGGCCCATTATGACATCATCGGTCCATTATGACATCATCTACCCATTATGACATCATCAACCCATTATGACATCATCGACCCATTATGACATCATCGACCCATTATGAGATCATCGGCCCATTATGACATCATCGACCCATTATGATATCATCGGCCCATTATGACATCATCAACCCATTATGACATCATTGACCCATTATGACATCATCGGCCCATTATGACATCATCGACCCATTATGACATCATCGGCCCATTATGACATCATCGGCCCATTATGACATCATCGGTCGATTATGACATCATCTACCCATTATGACATCATCAACCCATTATGACATCATCGACCCATTATGACATCATCAACCCATTATGACATCATCGACCCATTATGACATCATCGGCCCATTATGACATCATCGACCCATTATGACATCATCGACCCATTATGACATCATCGACCCATTATGACATCATCGACCCATTATGACATCATCGGCCCATTATGACATCATCGACCCATTATGACATCATCGATTCATTACGACATCATCGGCCCATTATGACATAATCGGCCCATTATGACATCATCGGCCCATTATGACATCATCAACCCATTATGACATCATCGACATATTATGACATCATCGGCCCATTATGACATCATCGACCCATTATGACATCATCGGCCCATTATGACATCATCGACCCATTATGACATCATCGACCCATTATGACATCATCGGCCCATTATGACATCATCGGCCCTTTAACATCATACCACCGTATTGATGACATCATCGGCCCATTATGACATCATCGACTATTATGACATCATCGGCCATTATGACATCATCGACCTCATTATGACATCATCGGCCATTATGACATCATCGACCCATTATGACATCATCGGCCCATTATGGACATCATCGACCCATTATGACATCATCGGTTCATTATGACATCATCGACCCATTATGACATCATCGGCCATTATGGCATCATCGACCCATTATGACATCATCGGCCCATTATGACATTAACGACCCATTATGACATCATCGGCCCATTATGACATCATCGCCCATTATGACATCATCAGCCCATTATGACATCATCGACCCATTATGACATCATCGGCCCATTATGACATCATCGGCCCATTTATGACATCATCGACCCATTAAGACATCGTCGGCCCATTATGACCATCATCGACCCATTATGACATCATCGGCCCATTATGACATCATCGACCACATTATGACATCATCGGCCCATTATGACATCATCGGCCCATTATGACATCATCTACCCATTATGACATCATCGACCCATTATGACATCATCGGCCCATTATGACATTATCGACCCATTATGACATCACCGGCCCATTATGACATCATCGACCCATTATGACATCATCGGCTCATTATGATATCATCGACCCATTATGACATCATCGGCCCATTATGACATCATCGGCCCATTATGACATCATCGGTCCATTATGACATCATCTACCCATATAGACATCATCAACCCATTATGACATCATCGACCCATTATGCATCATCGACGCATTATGACATCATCGGCTCATTATGATATCATCGACCCATTATGACATCATCGGCCCATTATGACATCATCGGCCCATTATGACATCATCGGTCCATTATGACATCATCTACCCATTATGACATCATCAACCCATTATGACATTCATCGACCCATTTAAGGCATCATCGGCCCATTATGACATCATCGACCCATTATGAGATCATCGGCCCATTATGAACATCATCGGTCCATTATGACTTCATCGGCCCAATATGACATCATCAACCCATTATGACATCATCGACCATTAAGGCATCATCGGCCCATTATGACATCATCGACCCATTATGAGATCATCGGCCCATTATGAATCATCGACCCATTATGACATCATCGGCCCATTATGACATCATCGGCCCATTATGACATCATCGGTCCATTATGACATCATCTACCCATTAGACATCATCAACCCATTATGACATCATCGACCCATTATGACATCATCGACCCAATATGACATCATCGGCCCATTATGACATCATCGGCCCATTATGACATCATCGACCCATTATGACATCATCGACCCATTATGACATCATTGACCCATTATGACATCATCGGGCCCATTATAACATCATCGACCCATTATGACATCATCGGCCCATTATGACATCATCGACCCATTATGACATCATCGGCAATTATGACATCATCAACCCATTATGACATCATCGACATATTATGACATCATCGGCCCATTATGACATCATCGACCCATTATGACATCATCGACCCATTATGACATCATCGGCCCATTATGACATCATCGGCCCACTATGACACCATCGACCCATTATGACACCATCGACCCATTATGACATCATCGGCCCATTATGACATCATCGACCCATTATGACATCATCGGCCCATTATGACATCATCGACCCATTATGACATCATCGGCCTATTATGACATCATCGACCCATTATGAAATCATCGGCCCATTATGACATCATCGACCCATTATGACATCATCGACCCATTATGACATCATCGGCCCATTATGACATCATCGACCCATTATGACATCATCGATTCATTACGACATCATCGGCCCATTATGACATAATCGGCCCATTATGACACCATCGGCCCATTATGACATCATCAACCCATTATGACATCATCGACATATTATGACATCATCGGCCCATT
Organism: Anomaloglossus baeobatrachus; assembly: GCF_048569485.1. NCBI lineage: Eukaryota > Metazoa > Chordata > Amphibia > Anura > Aromobatidae > Anomaloglossus > Anomaloglossus baeobatrachus. Next base: position 232,369,665 of record NC_134358.1, on the reverse strand, counting down.
ATGACATCATCGACCCATTATGACATCATCGGCCCATTATGACATCATCGACCCATTATGACATCATCGACCCATTATGACATCATCGGCCCATTATGACATCATCGGCCCTTTAAGACATCATACACCTATTATGACATCATCGGCCCATTATGACATCATCGACTAATTATGACATCATCGGCCAATTATGACATCATCGACCCATTATGACATCATCGGCCCATTATGACATCATCGACCCATTATGACATCATCGGCCCATTATGACATCATCGACCCAATATGACATCATCGGCCCATTATGACATCATCGGCCCATTATGACATCATCGACCCATTATGACATCATCGACCCATTATGACATCATTGACCCATTATGACATCATCGGCCCATTATAACATCATCGACCCATTATGACATCATCGGCCCATTATGACATCATCGACCCATTATGACATCATCGGCCAATTATGACATCATCAACCCATTATGACATCATCGACATATTATGACATCATCGGCCCATTATGACATCATCGACCCATTATGACATCATCGACCCATTATGACATCATCGGCCCATTATGACATCATCGGCCCACTATGACACCATCGACCCATTATGACACCATCGACCCATTATGACATCATCGGCCCATTATGACATCATCGACCCATTATGACATCATCGGCCCATTATGACATCATCGACCCATTATGACATCATCGGCCTATTATGACATCATCGACCCATTATGAAATCATCGGCCCATTATGACATCATCGACCCATTATGACATCATCGACCCATTATGACATCATCGGCCCATTATGACATCATCGACCCATTATGACATCATCGATTCATTACGACATCATCGGCCCATTATGACATAATCGGCCCATTATGACACCATCGGCCCATTATGACATCATCAACCCATTATGACATCATCGACATATTATGACATCATCGGCCCATTATGACATCATCGACCCATTATGACATCATCGGCCCATTATGACATCATCGACCCATTATGACATCATCGACCCATTATGACATCATCGGCCCATTATGACATCATCGGCCCTTTAAGACATCATACACCTATTATGACATCATCGGCCCATTATGACATCATCGACTAATTATGACATCATCGGCCAATTATGACATCATCGACCCATTATGACATCATCGGCCCATTATGACATCATCGACCCATTATGACATCATCGGCCCATTATGACATCATCGACCCATTATGACATCATCGGTTCATTATGACATCATCGACCCATTATGACATCATCGGCCAATTATGACATCATCGACCCATTATGACATCATCGGCCCATTATGACATTAACGACCCATTATGACATCATCGGCCCATTATGACATCATCGACCCATTATGACATCATCGGCCCATTATGACATCATCGACCCATTATGACATCATCGGCCCATTATGACATCATCGGCCCATTATGACATCATCGACCCATTAAGACATCGTCGGCCCATTATGACATCATCGACCCATTATGACATCATCGGCCCATTATGACATCATCGACCCATTATGACATCATCGGCCCATTATGACATCATCGGCCCATTATGACATCATCTACCCATTATGACATCATCGACCCATTATGACATCATCGGCCCATTATGACATTATCGACCCATTATGACATCACCGGCCCATTATGACATCATCGACCCATTATGACATCATCGGCTCATTATGATATCATCGACCCATTATGACATCATCGGCCCATTATGACATCATCGGCCCATTATGACATCATCGGTCCATTATGACATCATCTACCCATATAGACATCATCAACCCATTATGACATCATCGACCCATTATGGCATCATCGACGCATTATGACATCATCGGCTCATTATGATATCATCGACCCATTATGACATCATCGGCCCATTATGACATCATCGGCCCATTATGACATCATCGGTCCATTATGACATCATCTACCCATTATGACATCATCAACCCATTATGACATCATCGACCCATTAAGGCATCATCGGCCCATTATGACATCATCGACCCATTATGAGATCATCGGCCCATTATGACATCATCGGTCCATTATGACATCATCGGCCCAATATGACATCATCAACCCATTATGACATCATCGACCCATTAAGGCATCATCGGCCCATTATGACATCATCGACCCATTATGAGATCATCGGCCCATTATGACATCATCGACCCATTATGACATCATCGGCCCATTATGACATCATCGGCCCATTATGACATCATCGGTCCATTATGACATCATCTACCCATTATGACATCATCAACCCATTATGACATCATCGACCCATTATGACATCATCGACCCATTATGACATCATCGGCCCATTATGACATCATCGGCCCATTATGACATCATCGACCCATTATGACATCATCGACCCATTATGACATCATTGACCCATTATGACATCATCGGCCCATTATAACATCATCGACCCATTATGACATCATCGGCCCATTATGACATCATCGACCCATTATGACATCATCGGCCAATTATGACATCATCAACCCATTATGACATCATCGACATATTATGACATCATCGGCCCATTATGACATCATCGACCCATTATGACATCATCGACCCATTATGACATCATCGGCCCATTATGACATCATCGGCCCACTATGACACCATCGACCCATTATGACACCATCGACCCATTATGACATCATCGGCCCATTATGACATCATCGACCCATTATGACATCATCGGCCCATTATGACATCATCGACCCATTATGACATCATCGGCCTATTATGACATCATCGACCCATTATGAAATCATCGGCCCATTATGACATCATCGACCCATTATGACATCATCGGCCCATTATGACATCATCGACCCATTATGACATCACCGGCCCATTATGACATCATCGACACATTATGACATCATCGGTCCATTATGACATCATCTACCCATTATGACATCATCAACCCATTATGACATCATCGACCCATTATGACATCATCGGCCCATTATGACATCATCGACCCATTATGAGATCATCGGCCCATTATAACATCATCGACCCATTATGATATCATCGGCCCATTATGACATCATCAACCCATTATGACATCATGGACCCATTATGACATCATCGGCCCATTATGACATCATCGACCCATTATGACATCATCGACCCATTATGACATCATCGGCCCATTATGACATCATCGACCCATTATGACATCATCGGCCCATTATGACATCATCGGCCCATTATGACATCATCGGTCCATTATGACATCATCTACCCATTATGACATCATCAACCCATTATGACATCATCAACCCATTATGACATCATCGGCCCATTATGACATCATCGACCCATTATGAGATAATCGGCCCATTATGACATCATCGACCCATTATGATATCATCGGCCCATTATGACATCATCGACCCATTATGACATCATCGGCCCATTATGACATCATCGACCCATTATGACATCATCTACCCATTATGACATCATCAACCCATTATGACATCATCGACCCATTATGACATCATCGGCCCATTATGACATCATCGACTCATTATGAGATCATCGGCCCATTATGACATCATCGACCCATTATGACATCATCGGCCCATTATGACATCATCTACCCATTATGACATCATCGACCCATTATGACATCATCGGCCCATTATGACATTATCGACCCATTATGACATCACCGGCCCATTATGACATCATCGACCCATTATGACATCATCGGCTCATTATGATATCATCGACCCATTATGACATCATCGGCCCATTATGACATCATCGGCCCATTATGACATCATCGGTCCATTATGACATCATCTACCCATTATGACATCATCAACCCATTATGACATCATCGACCCATTATGGCATCATCGACCCATTATGACATCATCGGCTCATTATGATATCATCGACCCATTATGACATCATCGGCCCATTATGACATCATCGGCCCATTATGACATCATCGGTCCATTATGACATCATCTACCCATTATGACATCATCAACCCATTATGACATCATCGACCCATTAAGGCATCATCGGCCCATTATGACATCATCGACCCATTATGAGATCATCGGCCCATTATGACATCATCGACCCATTATGATATCATCGGCCCATTATGACATCATCAACCCATTATGACATCATTGACCCATTATGACATCATCGGCCCATTATGACATCATCGACCCATTATGACATCATCGGCCCATTATGACATCATCGACCCATTATGACATCATCGGCCCATTATGACATCATCTGCCCATTATGACATCATCGGTCCATTATGACATCATCTACCCATTATGACATCATCAACCCATTATGACATCATCGACCCATTATGACATCATCAACCCATTATGACATCATTGACCAATTATGACATCATCGGCCCATTATGACATCATCGACCCATTATGACACCATCGACCCATTATGACACCATCGACCCATTATGACATCATCGGCCCATTATGACATCATCGACCCATTATGACATCATCGGCCCATTATGACATCATCGACCCATTATGACATCATCGGCCTATTATGACATCATCGACCCATTATGAAATCATCGGCCCATTATGACATCATCGACCCATTATGACATCATCGACCCATTATGACATCATCGGCCCATTATGACATCATCGACCCATTATGACATCATCGATTCATTACGACATCATCGGCCCATTATGACATAATCGGCCCATTATGACATCATCGGCCCATTATGACATCATCAACCCATTATGACATCATCGACATATTATGACATCATCGGCCCATTATGACATCATCGACCCATTATGACATCATCGGCCCATTATGACATCATCGACCCATTATGACATCATCGACCCATTATGACATCATCGGCCCATTATGACATCATCGGCCCTTTAAGACATCATACACCTATTATGACATCATCGGCCCATTATGACATCATCGACTAATTATGACTTCATCGGCCAATTATGACATCATCGACCCATTATGACATCATCGGCCCATTATGACATCATCGACCCATTATGACATCATCGGCCCATTATGACATCATCGACCCATTATGACATCATCGGTTCATTATGACATCATCGACCCATTATGACATCATCGGCCAATTATGACATCATCGACCCATTATGACATCATCGGCCCATTATGACATTAACGACCCATTATGACATCATCGGCCCATTATGACATCATCGACCCATTATGACATCATCGGCCCATTATGACATCATCGACCCATTATGACATCATCGGCCCATTATGACATCATCGGCCCATTATGACATCATCGACCCATTAAGACATCGTCGGCCCATTATGACATCATCGACCCATTATGACATCATCGGCCCATTATGACATCATCGACCCATTATGACATCATCGGCCCATTATGACATCATCGGCCCATTATGACATCATCTACCCATTATGACATCATCGACCCATTATGACATCATCGGCCCATTATGACATTATCGACCCATTATGACATCACCGGCCCATTATGACATCATCGACCCATTATGACATCATCGGCTCATTATGATATCATCGACCCATTATGACATCATCGACCCATTAAGGCATCATCGGCCCATTATGACATCATCGACCCATTATGAGATCATCGGCCCATTATGACATCATCGACCCATTATGACATCATCGGCCCATTATGACATCATCGGCCCATTATGACATCATCGGTCCATTATGACATCATCTACCCATTATGACATCATCAACCCATTATGACATCATCGACCCATTATGACATCATCGACCCATTATGACATCATCGGCCCATTATGACATCATCGGCCCATTATGACATCATCGACCCATTATGACATCATCGACCCATTATGACATCATTGACCCATTATGACATCATCGGCCCATTATAACATCATCGACCCATTATGACATCATCGGCCCATTATGACATCATCGACCCATTATGACATCATCGGCCAATTATGACTTCATCGACCCATTATGACATCATCGACATATTATGACATCATCGGCCCATTATGACATCATCGACCCATTATGACATCATCGACCCATTATGACATCATCGGCCCATTATGACATCATCGGCCCACTATGACACCATCGACCCATTATGACACCATCGACCCATTATGACATCATCGGCCCATTATGACATCATCGACCCATTATGACATCATCGGCCCATTATGACATCATCGACCCATTATGACATCATCGGCCTATTATGACATCATCGACCCATTATGAAATCATCGGCCCATTATGACATCATCGACCCATTATGACATCATCGGCCCATTATGACATCATCGACCCATTATGACATCACCGGCCCATTATGACATCATCGACACATTATGACATCATCGGTCCATTATGACATCATCTACCCATTATGACATCATCAACCCATTATGACATCATCGACCCATTATGACATCATCGGCCCATTATGACATCATCGACCCATTATGAGATCATCGGCCCATTATAACATCATCGACCCATTATGATATCATCGGCCCATTATGACATCATCAACCCATTATGACATCATGGACCCATTATGACATCATCGGCCCATTATGACATCATCGACCCATTATGACATCATCGACCCATTATGACATCATCGGCCCATTATGACATCATCGACCCATTATGACATCATCGGCCCATTATGACATCATCGGCCCATTATGACATCATCGGTCCATTATGACATCATCTACCCATTATGACATCATCAACCCATTATGACATCATCAACCCATTATGACATCATCGGCCCATTATGACATCATCGACCCATTATGAGATAATCGGCCCATTATGACATCATCGACCCATTATGATATCATCGGCCCATTATGACATCATCGACCCATTATGACATCATCGGCCCATTATGACATCATCGACCCATTATGACATCATCTACCCATTATGACATCATCAACCCATTATGACATCATCGACCCATTATGACATCATCGGCCCATTATGACATCATCGACTCATTATGAGATCATCGGCCCATTATGACATCATCGACCCATTATGACATCATCGGCCCATTATGACATCATCTACCCATTATGACATCATCGACCCATTATGACATCATCGGCCCATTATGACATTATCGACCCATTATGACATCACCGGCCCATTATGACATCATCGACCCATTATGACATCATCGGCTCATTATGATATCATCGACCCATTATGACATCATCGGCCCATTATGACATCATCGGCCCATTATGACATCATCGGTCCATTATGACATCATCTACCCATTATGACATCATCAACCCATTATGACATCATCGACCCATTATGGCATCATCGACCCATTATGACATCATCGGCTCATTATGATATCATCGACCCATTATGACATCATCGGCCCATTATGACATCATCGGCCCATTATGACATCATCGGTCCATTATGACATCATCTACCCATTATGACATCATCAACCCATTATGACATCATCGACCCATTAAGGCATCATCGGCCCATTATGACATCATCGACCCATTATGAGATCATCGGCCCATTATGACATCATCGACCCATTATGATATCATCGGCCCATTATGACATCATCAACCCATTATGACATCATTGACCCATTATGACATCATCGGCCCATTATGACATCATCGACCCATTATGACATCATCGGCCCATTATGACATCATCGACCCATTATGACATCATCGGCCCATTATGACATCATCTGCCCATTATGACATCATCGGTCCATTATGACATCATCTACCCATTATGACATCATCAACCCATTATGACATCATCGACCCATTATGACATCATCAACCAATTATGACATCATTGACCAATTATGACATCATCGGCCCATTATGACATCATCGACCCATTATGACATCATCGACCCATTATGACATCATTGACCCATTATGACATCATCGGCCCATTATAACATCATCGACCCATTATGACATCATCGGCCCATTATGACATCATCGACCCATTATGACATCATCGGCCAATTATGACATCATCGACCCATTATGACATCATCGACCCATTATGACATCATCGGCCCATTATGACATCATCGACCCATTATGACATCATCGATTCATTACGACATCATCGGCCCATTATGACATCATCGGCCCATTGTGACATCATCGGCCCATTATGACATCATCAACCCATTATGACATCATCGACATATTATGACATCATCGGCCCATTATGACATCATCGACCCATTATGACATCATAGGCCCATTATGACATCATCGACCCATTATGACATCATCGACCCATTATGACATCATTGGCCCATTATGACATCATCGACCCATTATGACATCATCGACCCATTATGAGATTATCGGCCCATTATGACATCATCGACCCATTATGACATCATCGGCCCATTATGACATCATCGGCCCACTATGACACCATCGACCCATTATGACACCATCGACCCATTATGACATCATCGGCCCATTATGACATCATCGACCCATTATGACATCATCGGCCCATTATGACATCATCGGCCTATTATGACATCATCGACCCATTATGACATCATCGGCCTATTATGACATCATCGACCCATTATGAAATCATCGGCCCATTATGACATCATCGACCCATTATGACATCATCGGCCCATTATGACATCATCGACCCATTATGACATCACCGGCCCATTATGACATCATCGACACATTATGACATCATCGGTCCATTATAACATCATCTACCCATTATGACATCATCAACCCATTATGACATCATCGACCCATTATGACATCATCGGCCCATTATGACATCATCGACCCATTATGAGATCATCGGCCCATTATGACATCATCGACCCATTATGATATCATCGGCCCATTATGACATCATCAACCCATTATGACATCATGGACCCATTATGACATCATCGGCCCATTATGACATCATCGACCCATTATGACATCATCGGCCCATTATGACATCATCGACCCATTATGACATCATCGGCCCATTATGACATCATCGGCCCATTATGACATCATCGGTCCATTATGACATCATCTACCCATTATGACATCATCAACCCATTATGACATCATCAACCCATTATGACATCATCGGCCCATTATGACATCATCGACCCATTATGAGATAATCGGCCCATTATGACATCATCGACCCATTATGATATCATCGGCCCATTATGACATCATCGACCCATTATGACATCATCGGCCCATTATGACATCATCGACCCATTATGACATCATCTACCCATTATGACATCATCAACCCATTATGACATCATCAACCCATTATGACATCATCGACCCATTATGGCATCATCGACCCATTATGACATCATCGGCTCATTATGATATCATCGACCCATTATGACATCATCGGCCCATTATGACATCATCGGCCCATTATGACATCATCGGTCCATTATGACATCATCTACCCATTATGACATCATCTACCCATTATGACATCATCGACCCATTAAGGCATCATCGGCCCATTATGACATCATCGACCCATTATGAGATCATCGGCCCATTATGACATCATCGACCCATTATGATATCATCGGCCCATTATGACATCATCAACCCATTATGACATCATTGACCCATTATGACATCATCGGCCCATTATGACATCATCGACCCATTATGACATCATCGGCCCATTATGACATCATCGACCCATTATGACATCATCGGCCCATTATGACATCATCGACCCATTATGACATCATCGGCCCATTATGACATCATCGGCCCATTATGACATCATCGGTCCATTATGACATCATCTACCCATTATGACATCATCAACCCATTATGACATCATCAACCCATTATGACATCATCGGCCCATTATGACATCATCGACCCATTATGAGATAATCGGCCCATTATGACATCATCGACCCATTATGATATCATCGGCCCATTATGACATCATCGACCCATTATGACATCATCGGCCCATTATGACATCATCGACCCATTATGACATCATCTACCCATTATGACATCATCAACCCATTATGACATCATCGACCCATTATGACATCATCGGCCCATTATGACATCATGACATCATCAACCCATTATGACATCATCGACCCATTATGACATCATCAACCCATTATGACATCATTGACCAATTATGACATCATCGGCCCATTATGACATCATCGACCCATTATGACATCATCGACCCATTATGACATCATTGACCCATTATGACATCATCGGCCCATTATAACATCATCGACCCATTATGGCATCATCGACCCATTATGACATCATCGGCTCATTATGATATCATCGACCCATTATGACATCATCGGCCCATTATGACATCATCGGCCCATTATGACATCATCGGTCCATTATGACATCATCTACCCATTATGACATCATCTACCCATTATGACATCATCGACCCATTAAGGCATCATCGGCCCATTATGACATCATCGACCCATTATGAGATCATCGGCCCATTATGACATCATCGACCCATTATGATATCATCGGCCCATTATGACATCATCAACCCATTATGACATCATTGACCCATTATGACATCATCGGCCCATTATGACATCATCGACCCATTATGACATCATCGGCCCATTATGACATCATCGACCCATTATGACATCATCGGCCCATTATGATATCATCGGCCCATTATGACATCATCGGTCCATTATGACATCATCTACCCATTATGACATCATCAACCCATTATGACATCATCGACCCATTATGACATCATCAACCCATTATGACATCATTGACCCATTATGACATCATCGGCCCATTATGACATCATCGACCCATTATGACATCATCGACCCATTATGACATCATTGACCCATTATGACATCATCGGCCCATTATAACATCATCGACCCATTATGACATCATCGGCCCATTATGACATCATCGACCCATTATGACATCATCGGCCAATTATGACATCATCGACCCATTATGACATCATCGACCCATTATGACATCATCGGCCCATTATGACATCATCGACCCATTATGACATCATCGATTCATTACGACATCATCGGCCCATTATGACATCATCGGCCCATTGTGACATCATCGGCCCATTATGACATCATCAACCCATTATGACATCATCGACATATTATGACATCATCGGCCCATTATGACATCATCGACCCATTATGACATCATAGGCCCATTATGACATCATCGACCCATTATGACATCATCGACCCATTATGACATCATTGGCCCATTATGACATCATCGACCCATTATGACATCATCGACCCATTATGAGATTATCGGCCCATTATGACATCATCGACCCATTATGACATCATCGGCCCATTATGACATCATCGGCCCACTATGACACCATCGACCCATTATGACACCATCGACCCATTATGACATCATCGGCCCATTATGACATCATCGACCCATTATGACATCATCGGCCCATTATGACATCATCGACCCATTATTACATCATCGGCCTATTATGACATCATCGACCCATTATGAAATCATCGGCCCATTATGACATCATCGACCCATTATGACATCATCGGCCCATTATGACATCATCGACCCATTATGACATCACCGGCCCATTATGACATCATCGACACATTATGACATCATCGGTCCATTATGACATCATCTACCCATTATGACATCATCAACCCATTATGACATCATCGACCCATTATGACATCATCGGCCCATTATGACATCATCGACCCATTATGAGATCATCGGCCCATTATGACATCATCGACCCATTATGATATCATCGGCCCATTATGACATCATCAACCCATTATGACATCATGGACCCATTATGACATCATCGGCCCATTAAGACATCATCGACCCATTATGACATCATCGACCCATTATGACATCATCGGCCCATTATGACATCATCGACCCATTATGACATCATCGGCCCATTATGACATCATCGGCCCATTATGACATCATCGGTCCATTATGACATCATCTACCCATTATGACATCATCAACCCATTATGACATCATCAACCCATTATGACATCATCGGCCCATTATGACATCATCGACCCATTATGAGATAATCGGCCCATTATGACATCATCGACCCATTATGATATCATCGGCCCATTATGACATCATCGACCCATTATGACATCATCGGCCCATTATGACATCATCGACCCATTATGACATCATCTACCCATTATGACATCATCAACCCATTATGACATCATCGACCCATTATGACATCATCGGCCCATTATGACATCATCGACTCATTATGACATCATCGGCCCATTATGACATCATCGACCCATTATGACATCATCGGCCCATTATGACATCATCTACCCATTATGACATCATCGACCCATTATGACATCATCGGCCCATTATGACATTATCGACCCATTATGACATCACCGGCCCATTATGACATCATCGACCCATTATGACATCATCGGCTCATTATGATATCATCGACCCATTATGACATCATCGGCCCATTATGACATCATCGGCCCATTATGACATCATCGGTCCATTATGACATCATCTACCCATTATGACATCATCAACCCATTATGACATCATCGACCCATTATGGCATCATCGACCCATTATGACATCATCGGCTCATTATGATATCATCGACCCATTATGACATCATCGGCCCATTATGACATCATCGGCCCATTATGACATCATCGGTCCATTATGACATCATCTACCCATTATGACATCATCAACCCATTATGACATCATCGACCCATTAAGGCATCATCGGCCCATTATGACATCATCGACCCATTATGAGATCATCGGCCCATTATGACATCATCGACCCATTATGATATCATCGGCCCATTATGACATCATCAACCCATTATGACATCATTGACCCATTATGACATCATCGGCCCATTATGACATCATCGACCCATTATGACATCATCGGCCCATTATGACATCATCGACCCATTATGACATCATCGGCCCATTATGACATCATCGGCCCATTATGACATCATCGGTCCATTATGACATCATCTACCCATTATGACATCATCAACCCATTATGACATCATCGACCCATTATGACATCATCAACCCATTATGACATCATTGACCCATTATGACATCATCGGCCCATTATGACATCATCGACCCATTATGACATCATCGACCCATTATGACATCATTGACCCATTATGACATCATCGGCCCATTATAACATCATCGACCCATTATGACATCATCAGCCCATTATGACATCATCGACCCATTATGACATCATCGGCCAATTATGACATCATCGACCCATTATGACATCATCGACCCATTATGACATCATCGGCCCATTATGACATCATCGACCCATTATGACATCATCGATTCATTACGACATCATCGGCCCATTATGACATCATCGGCCCATTGTGACATCATCGGCCCATTATGACATCATCAACCCATTATGACATCATCGACATATTATGACATCATCGGCCCATTATGACATCATCGACCCATTATGACATCATAGGCCCATTATGACATCATCGACCCATTATGACATCATCGACCCATTATGACATCATTGGCCCATTATGACATCATCGACCCATTATGACATCATCGACCCATTATGAGATTATCGGCCCATTATGACATCATCGACCCATTATGACATCATCGGCCCATTATGACATCATCGGCCCACTATGACACCATCGACCCATTATGACACCATCGACCCATTATGACATCATCGGCCCATTATGACATCATCGACCCATTATGACATCATCGGCCCATTATGACATCATCGGCCCATTATGACATCATCGACCCATTATGACATCATCGGCCTATTATGACATCATCGACCCATTATGAAATCATCGGCCCATTATGACATCATCGACCCATTATGACATCATCGGCCCATTATGACATCATCGACCCATTATGACATCACCGGCCCATTATGACATCATCGACACATTATGACATCATCGGTCCATTATGACATCATCAACCCATTATGACATCATCGACCCATTATGACATCATCGGCCCATTATGACATCATCGACCCATTATGAGATCATCGGCCCATTATGACATCATCGACCCATTATGATATCATCGGCCCATTATGACATCATCAACCCATTATGACATCATGGACCCATTATGACATCATCGGCCCATTATGACATCATCGACCCATTATGACATCATCGACCCATTATGACATCATCGGCCCATTATGACATCATCGACCCATTATGACATCATCGGCCCATTATGACATCATCGGCCCATTATGACATCATCGGTCCATTATGACATCATCTACCCATTATGACATCATCAACCCATTATGACATCATCAACCCATTATGACATCATCGGCCCATTATGACATCATCGACCCATTATGAGATAATCGGCCCATTATGACATCATCGGCCCATTATGACATCATCGACCCATTATGACATCATCTACCCATTATGACATCATCAACCCATTATGACATCATCGACCCATTATGACATCATCGGCCCATTATGACATCATCGACCCATTATGACATCATCGGCCCATTATGACATCATCGACCCATTATGACATCATCGATTCATTACGACATCATCGGCCCATTATGACATCATCGGCCCATTGTGACATCATCGGCCCATTATGACATCATCAACCCATTATGACATCATCGACATATTATGACATCATCGGCCCATTATGACATCATCGACCCATTATGACATCATAGGCCCATTATGACATCATCGACCCATTATGACATCATCGACCCATTATGACATCATTGGCCCATTATGACATCATCGACCCATTATGACATCATCGACCCATTATGAGATTATCGGCCCATTATGACATCATCGACCCATTATGACATCATCGGCCCATTATGACATCATCGGCCCACTATGACACCATCGACCCATTATGACACCATCGACCCATTATGACATCATCGGCCCATTATGACATCATCGACCCATTATGACATCATCGGCCCATTATGACATCATCGACCCATTATTACATCATCGGCCTATTATGACATCATCGACCCATTATGAAATCATCGGCCCATTATGACATCATCGACCCATTATGACATCATCGGCCCATTATGACATCATCGACCCATTATGACATCACCGGCCCATTATGACATCATCGACACATTATGACATCATCGGTCCATTATGACATCATCTACCCATTATGACATCATCAACCCATTATGACATCATCGACCCATTATGACATCATCGGCCCATTATGACATCATCGACCCATTATGAGATCATCGGCCCATTATGACATCATCGACCCATTATGATATCATCGGCCCATTATGACATCATCAACCCATTATGACATCATGGACCCATTATGACATCATCGGCCCATTATGACATCATCGACCCATTATGACATCATCGACCCATTATGACATCATCGGCCCATTATGACATCATCGACCCATTATGACATCATCGGCCCATTATGACATCATCGGCCCATTATGACATCATCGGTCCATTATGACATCATCTACCCATTATGACATCATCAACCCATTATGACATCATCAACCCATTATGACATCATCGGCCCATTATGACATCATCGACCCATTATGAGATAATCGGCCCATTATGACATCATCGACCCATTATGATATCATCGGTCCATTATGACATCATCGACCCATTATGACATCATCGGCCCATTATGACATCATCGACCCATTATGACATCATCTACCCATTATGACATCATCAACCCATTATGACATCATCGACCCATTATGACATCATCGGCCCATTATGACATCATCGACTCATTATGACATCATCGGCCCATTATGACATCATCGACCCATTATGACATCATCGGCCCATTATGACATCATCTACCCATTATGACATCATCAACCCATTATGACATCATCGGCCCATTATGACATTATCGACCCATTATGACATCACCGGCCCATTATGACATCATCGACCCATTATGACATCATCGGCTCATTATGATATCATCGACCCATTATGACATCATCGGCCCATTATGACATCATCGGCCCATTATGACATCATCGGTCCATTATGACATCATCTACCCATTATGACATCATCAACCCATTATGACATCATCGACCCATTATGGCATCATCGACCCATTATGACATCATCGGCTCATTATGATATCATCGACCCATTATGACATCATCGGCCCATTATGACATCATCGGCCCATTATGACATCATCGGTCCATTATGACATCATCTACCCATTATGACATCATCAACCCATTATGACATCATCGACCCATTAAGGCATCATCGGCCCATTATGACATCATCGACCCATTATGAGATCATCGGCCCATTATGACATCATCGACCCATTATGATATCATCGGCCCATTATGACATCATCAACCCATTATGACATCATTGACCCATTATGACATCATCGGCCCATTATGACATCATCGACCCATTATGACATCATCGGCCCATTATGACATCATCGACCCATTATGACATCATCGGCCCATTATGACATCATCGGCCCATTATGACATCATCGGTCCATTATGACATCATCTACCCATTATGACATCATCAACCCATTATGACATCATCGACCCATTATGACATCATCAACCCATTATGACATCATTGACCCATTATGACATCATCGGCCCATTATGACATCATCGACCCATTATGACATCATCGACCCATTATGACATCATTGACCCATTATGACATCATCGGCCCATTATAACATCATCGACCCATTATGACATCATCAGCCCATTATGACATCATCGACCCATTATGACATCATCGGCCAATTATGACATCATCGACCCATTATGACATCATCGACCCATTATGACATCATCGGCCCATTATGACATCATCGACCCATTATGACATCATCGATTCATTACGACATCATCGGCCCATTATGACATCATCGGCCCATTGTGACATCATCGGGCCATTATGACATCATCAACCCATTATGACATCATCGACATATTATGACATCATCGGCCCATTATGACATCATCGACCCATTATGACATCATAGGCCCATTATGACATCATCGACCCATTATGACATCATCGACCCATTATGACATCATCGGCCCATTATGACATCATCGACCCATTATGACATCATCGACCCATTATGAGATCATCGGCCCATTATGACATCATCGACCCATTATGACATCATCGGCCCATTATGACATCATCGGCCCACTATGACACCATCGACCCATTATGACACCATCGACCCATTATGACATCATCGGCCCATTATGACATCATCGACCCATTATGACATCATCGGCCCATTATGACATCATCGGCCCATTATGACATCATCGACCCATTATGACATCATCGGCCTATTATGACATCATCGACCCATTATGAAATCATCGGCCCATTATGACATCATCGACCCATTATGACATCATCGGCCCATTATGACATCACCGACCCATTATGACATCACCGGCCCATTATGACATCATCGACACATTATGACATCATCGGTCCATTATGACATCATCTTCCCATTATGACATCATCAACCCATTATGACATCATCGACCCATTATGACATCATCGGCCCATTATGACATCATCGACCCATTATGAGATCATCGGCCCATTATGACATCATCGACCCATTATGATATCATCGGCCCATTATGACATCATCAACCCATTATGACATCATGGACCCATTATGACATCATCGGCCCATTATGACATCATCGACCCATTATGACATCATCGACCCATTATGACATCATCGGCCCATTATGACATCATCGACCCATTATGACATCATCGGCCCATTATGACATCATCGGTCCATTATGACATCATCTACCCATTATGACATCATCAACCCATTATGACATCATCAACCCATTATGACATCATCGGCCCATTATGACATCATCGACCCATTATGAGATAATCGGCCCATTATGACATCATCGACCCATTATGATATCATCGGCCCATTATGACATCATCGACTCATTATGACATCATCGGCCCATTATGACATCATCGACCCATTATGACATCATCTACCCATTATGACATCATCAACCCATTATGACATCATCGACCCATTATGACATCATCGGCCCATTATGACATCATCGACCCATTATGAGATCATCGGCCCATTATGACATCATCGAGCCATTATGAAATCATCGGCCCATTATGACATCATCGACCCATTATGACATCATCGGCCCATTAAGACATCATCGGCCCATTATGACATCATCGGCCCATTATGACATCATCGACCCATTATGACATCATCGGCCCATTATGACATCATCGACCCATTATGACATCATCGGCCCATTATGACATCATCGGCCCATTATGACATCATCGACCCATTATGACATCATCGGCCCATTATGACATCATCGGCCCATTATGACATCATCGACCCATTATGACATCATCGGCCCATTATGACATCATCGACCCATTATGACATCATCGGCCCATTATGACATCATCGACCCATTATGACATCAACAGCCCATTATGACATCATCGGCCCATTATGACATCATCAACCCATTATGACATCATCAACCCATTATGACATCATCGACCCATTATGACATCATCGGCCCATTATGACATCATCGACCCATTATGAGATCATCGGCCCATTATGACATCATCGACCCATTATGACATCATCGGCCTATTATGACGTCATCGACCCATTATGACATCATCGGTCCATTATGACATCATCCACCCATTATGACATCATCCACCCATTATGACATCATCGGCCCATTATGACATCATCGACCCATTATGACATCATCGGCCCATTATGACATCATCGGCCCATTATGACATCATCGACCCATTATGACATCATCGGCCCATTATGACATCATCGAACCATTATGACATCATCGGCACATTATGACATCATCGACCCATTATGACATCATCGGCCCATTATGACATCATCGACCCATTATGACATCATCAGCCCATTATGACATCATCGACCCATTATGACATCATCGGCCCATTATGACATCATCGACCCATTATGACATCATCGGCCCATTATGACATCATCGACCCATTATGACATCATCGGCCCATTATGAGATCATCTGCCCAATATGACATCATCGGCCCATTACGACATCATCTGCCCATTATGACATCATCGACCCATTATGACATCATCGGCCCATTATGACATCATCGACCCATTATGAGATCATCGGCCCATTATGACATCATCGACCCATTATGACATCATCGGCCCATTATGACATCATCGACCCATTATGACATCATCGACCCATTATGACATCATCGACCCATTATGACATCATCGGCCCATTATGACATCATCGACCCATTATGACATCATCGGCCCATTATGACATCATTGACCCATTATGACATCATCGGCACATTATGACATCATCGGCACATTATGACATCATCGACCCATTATGACATCATAGGCCCATTATGGTCATAATGGGTCGATGATGTCATAATGGGTCGATGATGTCATAATGGGCCGATGATGTGATAATGGGTCGATGATGTCATAATGGGTCGATGATGTCATAGTGGGCCGATGATGTCATAATGGGTCGATGATGTCATAATGGGCCGATGTCATAATGGGTCGATGATGTCATAATGGGCCAATGATGTCATAATGGGTCGATGATGTCATAATGGGTCGATGATGTCATAATGGGCCGATGATGTCATAATGGGTCGATGATGTCATAATGGGCCGATGATGTCATAATGGGTCGATGATGTCATAATGGGTTGATGATGTCATAATGGGCCAATGATGTCATAATGGGCCGATGATGTCATAATGAATCGATGATGTCATAATGGGTCGATGATGTCATAATGGGCCGATGATGTCATAATGAGTCGATGATGTCATAATGGGTCGATGATGTCATAATGGGCCGATGATGTCATAATGGGTCGATGATGTCATAATGGGCTGATGATGTCATAATGGGTCGATGATGTCATAATGGGTCGATGATGTCATAATGGGCCGATGATCTCATAATGGGTCGATGATGTCATAATGGGCCGATAATGTCATAATGGGTCGATGATGTCATAATGGGTTGATGATGTCATAATGGGCCGATGATGTCATAATGGGCCGATGATGTCATAATGGGCCGATGATGTCATAATGGGCCAATGATGTCATAATGGGCCGATGATGTCATAATGGGTCGATGATGTCATAATGGGCCGATGATATCATAATGGGCCGATGATGTCATAATGGGCCGATGATGTCATAATGGGTCGATGATGTCATAATGGGCCGATGATGTCATAATGGGTCGATGATGTCATAATGGGTCGATGATGTCATAATTGGCCGATGATGTCATAATGGGTCGATGATGTCATAATGGGCTGATGATGTCATAATAGGTGGATGATGTCTTAAAGAGCCGATGATGTCATAATGGGCCGATGATGTCATAATGGGTTGATGATGTCATAATGGGTCGATGATGTCATAATGGGTCGATGATGTCATAATGGGCCGATGATGTCATAATGGGTCGATGATGTCATAATGGGTCGATGATGTCATAATTAGAGTTGAGCGCGGTTCGCTGTTCGAGGTTCTCCAGTTCTAGGCTCGAGTGATTTTGGGGCCTGTTCTAGATCGAACTAGAACTCGAGCTTTTTGCAAAAGCTCGATAGTTCTAGAAACGTTCGAGAACGGTTCTAGCAGCAAAAAAACAGCTAATTCCTAGCTGGCTTTCCGCTGTAATAGTGTAAGTCACTCTGTGACTCACACTATTATGAAATTTCAGTGTATAGTGTGCGTGAACAGCGCCTTCAGATCACTCCTGTTTGTATAATGGCGATCGCCATTTTTTTTTTTCCTTGTCTTCCTTCCCTAAGCGCGCACGTGTAGTGGGGAGGGCCATTATGTCAGCCAATCCCAGACACACACACAGCTAAGTGGACTTTTAGCCAGAGAAGCAACGGCATGTGTGATAGGATGTCCATGTCACATGTCCCTGCATTATAAAACCGGACATTTTCCTCCAGCACGCCATTATCTGCCTCCTGCGTCCTTGGTGTCAGACATCACTGGCGCAGCTCCGTCCTAAATCCTATCGCCGATACAGCTGTATGCGCTCCATCCACAGCGCTGGACAGCTTAGGGAGAGCACTTTCTATCAGTCCTTTAAAGGGCTCGTACCGGCAGGGTCAGAGCCATAGGTGACAGGTCCTGAAAACAGAGACAGCGTCTGTGTAGCTAAGGTCAGGGATTTCGTCGCTGCATTTCCACATTAGGAGGGAATAGAAAGGCAGGCTTCCATTCCTCTACCCAGAGCCCCACAATCCTGGCATTGTACCCTCCTGTCCTCTGCACACTCCAACTCATTATAACTACGCCATTATACTAGCAAACACTCAGTGTACTTAGTGGCATCCTAAACGTGGCTATTGGACTTTGCTATAGTCCCACTAGTGCAAAGATATTTGCAGCACCTCTGCCTACATTGCACACTCCAACTCATTATAACTAAGCCATTATACTAGCAAACACTCAGTGTACCTAGTGGCATCCTAAACGTGGCTATTGGACTTTGCTATAGTGCCACTAGTGCAAAGATATTTGCAGCACCTCTGCCTGCATTGCACACTCCAACTCATTATAACTAAGCCATTATACTAGCAAACACTCAGTGTACCTAGTGGCATCCTAAACGTGGCTATTGGACTTTGCTATAGTCCCACTAGTGCAAAGATATTTGCAGCACGTCTGCCTGCATTGCACACTCCAACTCATTATAACTAAGCCATTATACTAGCAAACACTCAGTGTACCTAGTGGCATCCTAAACGTGGCTATTGGACTTTTGTCTAGTCCCACTAGTGCAAAGATATTTGCAGCACGTCTGCCTGCATTGCACACTCAAACTCATTGTTATTAAGCCATTATACTAGCAAACACTCAGTGTACCTAGTGGCATCCTAAACGTGGCTATTGGACTTTTGTCTAGTCCCACTAGTGCAAAGATATTTGCAGCACGTCTACCTGCATTGCACACTCAAACTCATTGTTACTAAGCCATTATACTAGCAAACACTCAGTGTACCTAGTGGCATTCTAAACGTGGCTATTGGACTTTGCTATAGTCCCACTAGTGCAAAGATATTTGCAGCACCTCTGCCTGCATTGCACACTCCAACTCATTATAACTAAGCCATTATACTAGCAAACACTCAGTGTACCTAGTGGCATCCTAAACGTGGCTATTGGACTTTGCTATAGTCCCACTAGTGCAAAGATATTTGCAGCACCTCTGCCTGCATTGCACACTCCAACTCATTATAACTAAGCCATTATACTAGCAAACATTCAGTGTACCTAGTGGCATCCTAAACGTGGCTATTGGACTTTGCTATAGTCCCACTAGTGCAAAGATATTTGCAGCACCTCTGCCTGCATTGCACACTCCAACTCATTATAACTAAGCCATTATACTAGCAAACACTCAGTGTACCTAGTGGCATCCTAAACGTGGCTATTGGACTTTGCTATAGTCCCACTAGTGCAAAGATATTTGCAGCACCTCTGCCTGCATTGCACACTCCAACTCATTATAACTAAGCCATTATACTAGCAAACACTCAGCGTACCTAGTGGCATCCTAAACGTGGCTATTGGACTTTGCTATAGTCCCACTAGTGCAAAGATCTTTGCAGCACGTCTGCCTGCATTGTACACTCAAACTCATTGTTACTAAGCCATTATACTAGCAAACACTCACTGAACCTAGTGGCATCCTAAACGTGGCTATTGGACTTTTGTCTAGTCCCACTAGTGCAAAGATATTTGCAGCACCTCTGCCTGCATTGCACACTCCAACTCATTATAACTAAGCCATTATACTAGCAAACACTCAGTGTACCTAGTGGCATCCTAAACGTGGCTATTGGACTTTGCTATAGTCCCACTAGTGCAAAGATATTTGCAGCACCTCTGCCTGCATTGCACACTCCAACTCATTATAACTAAGCCATTATACTAGCAAACTCTCATTGTACCTAGTGGCATCCTAAACGTGGCTATTGGACTTTTGTCTAGTCCCACTAGTGCAAAGATATTTGCAGCACGTCTGCCTGCATTGAACACTCCAACTCATTGTTACTAAGCCATTATACTAGCAAACACTCAGTGTACCTAGTGACATCCTAAACGTGACTATTAGACTTTTGTCTAGTCCCACTAGTGCAAAGATATTTGCAGCACCTCTGCCTGCATTGCACACTCAATCTCATTGTTACTAAGCCATTATACTAGCAAACACTCAGTGTACCTAGTGGCATTCTAAACGTGGCTATTGGACTTTGCTATAGTCCCACTAGTGCAAAGATATTTGCAGCACCTCTGCCTGCATTGCACACTCCAACTCATTATAACTAAGCCATTATACTAGCAAACACTCAGTGTACCTAGTGGCATCCTAAACGTGGCTATTGGACTTTGCTATAGTCCCACTAGTGCAAAGATATTTGCAGCACCTCTGCCTGCATTGCACACTCCAACTCATTATAACTAAGCCATTATACTAGCAAACACTCAGTGTACCTAGTGGCATTCTAAACGTGGCTATTGGACTTTGCTATAGTCCCACTAGTGCAAAGATATTTGCAGTACCTCTGCCTGCATTGCACACTCCAACTCATTATAACTAAGCCATTATACTAGCAAACACTCAGTGTACCTAGTGGCATCCTAAACGTGGCTATTGGACTTTTGTCTAGTCCCACTAGTGCAAAGATATTTGCAGCACGTCTGCCTGCATTGCACACTCAAACTCATTGTTATTAAGCCATTATACTAGCAAACACTCAGTGTACCTAGTGGCATCCTAAACGTGGCTATTGGACTTTTGTCTAGTCCCACTAGTGCAAAGATATTTGCAGCACGTCTGCCTGCATTGCACACTCAAACTCATTGTTACTAAGCCATTATACTAGCAAACACTCAGTGTACCTAGTGGCATTCTAAACGTGGCTATTGGACTTTGCTATAGTCCCACTAGTGCAAAGATATTTGCAGCACCTCTGCCTGCATTGCACACTCCAACTCATTATAACTAAGCCATTATACTAGCAAACACTCAGTGTACCTAGTGGCATCCTAAACGTGGCTATTGGACTTTGCTATAGTCCCACTAGTGCAAAGATATTTGCAGCACCTCTGCCTGCATTGCACACTCCAACTCATTATAACTAAGCCATTATACTAGCAAACATTCAGTGTACCTAGTGGCATCCTAAACGTGGCTATTGGACTTTGCTATAGTCCCACTAGTGCAAAGATATTTGCAGCACCTCTGCCTGCATTGCACACTCCAACTCATTATAACTAAGCCATTATACTAGCAAACACTCAGTGTACCTAGTGGCATCCTAAACGTGGCTATTGGACTTTGCTATAGTCCCACTAGTGCAAAGATATTTGCAGCACCTCTGCCTGCATTGCACACTCCAACTCATTATAACTAAGCCATTATACTAGCAAACACTCAGTGTACCTAGTGGCATCCTAAACGTGGCTATTGGACTTTTGTCTAATCCCACTAGTGCAAAGATATTTGCAGCACGTCTGCCTGCATTGCACACACCAACTCATTATATCTAAGCCATTATACTAGCAAACACTCAGTGTACCTAGTGGCATCCTAAACGTGGCTATTGGACTTTGCTATAGTCCCACTAGTGCAAAGATATTTGCAGCACCTCTGCCTGCATTGCACACTCCAACTCATTATAACTAAGCCATTATACTAGCAAACACTCAGTGTACCTAGTGGCATCCTAAACGTGGCTATTGGACTTTGCTATAGTCCCACTAGTGCAAAGATATTTGCAGCACCTCTGCCTGCATTGCACACACTTCAACTCATTATAACTAAGCCATTATACTAGGAAACACTCAGTGTACCTAGTGGCATCCTAAACGTGGCTATTGGACTTTTGTCTAGTCCCACTAGTGCAAAGATATTTGCAGCACGTCTGCCTGCATTGCACACTCAAACTCATTGTTACTAAGCCATTATACTAGCAAACACTCAGTGTACCTAGTGGCATTCTAAACGTGGCTATTGGACTTTTGTCTAGTGCCACTAGTGCAAAGATATTTGCAGCACGTCTGCCTGCATTGCACACTCAAACTCATTGTTACTAAGCCATTATACTAGCAAACACTCAGTGTACCTAGTGGCATTCTAAACGTGGCTATTGGACTTTGCTATAGTCCCACTAGTGCAAAGATATTTGCAGCACCTCTGCCTGCATTGCACACTCCAACTCATTATAACTAAGCCATTATACTAGCAAACACTCAGTGTACCTAGTGGCATCCTAAACGTGGCTATTGGACTTTGCTATAGTCCCACTAGTGCAAAGATATTTGCAGCACGTCTGCCTGCATTGCACACTCAAACTCATTGTTACTAAGCCATTATACTAGGAAACACTCAGTGAACCTAGTGGCATCCTAAACGTGGCTATTGGACTTTTGTCTAGTCCCACTAGTGCAAAGATATTTGCAGCACCTCTGCCTGCATTGCACACTCCAACTCATTATAACTAAGCCATTATACTAGCAAACACTCAGTGTACCTAGTGGCATACAAGAAGTGGCTGTTGTACTCCATTAGTGCCCCACTGGTGCAAATCTATGTGCAGCACCTCTGCATGACACCCTCCTGCTCTGTTTTTAATAGGCTATAATGATAGCAAAAAATACTGCCATTTAGTGGCATCATAGAACTGGCTGTTGTATTCCATTAGTGCCCCACTGGTGCCAAGCTATTTCTAGCACCTCTGCATGACACCCTCCTGCTCTGTTTTTAATAAGCTATAAAGATAGCAAAAAATACTGCCATTTAGTGGCATCATAGAACTGGCTGTTGTATTCCATTAGTGCCCCACTGGTGCCAAGCTATTTCTAGCACCTCTGCATGACACCCTCCTGCTCTGTTTTTAATAAGCTATAATGATAGCAGAAAATACTGCCATTTAGTGGCATCATAGAACTGGCTGTTGTATTCCATTAGTGCCCCACTGGTGCCAAGCTATTTCTAGCACCTCTGCATGACACCCTCCTGCTCTGTTTTTAATAAGCTCTAATGATAGCAAAAAATACTGCCATTTAGTGGCATCATAGAACTGGCTGTTGTATTCCATTAGTGCCCCACTGGTGCCAAGCTATTTCTAGCACCTCTGCATGACACCCTCCTGCTCTGTTTTTAATAAGCTATAATGATAGCAAAAAATACTGCCATTTAGTGGCATCATAGAACTGGCTGTTGTATTCCATTAGTGCCCCACTGGTGCCAAGTTATTTCTAGCACCTCTGCATGACACCCTCCTGCTCTGTTTTTAATAAGCTATAATGATAGCAAAAAATACTGCCATTTAGTGGCATCATAGAACTGGCTGTTGTATTCCATTAGTGCCCCACTGGTGCCAAGCTATTTCTAGCACCTCTGCATGACACCCTCCTGCTCTGTTTTTAATAAGCTATAATGATAGCAAAAAATACTGCCATTTAGTGGCATCATAGAACTGGCTGTTGTATTCCATTAGTGCCCCACTGGTGCCAAGCTATTTCTAGCACCTCTGCATGACACCCTCCTGCTCTGTTTTTAATAAGCTATAATGATAGCAAAAAATACTGCCATTTAGTGGCATCATAGAACTGGCTGTTGTATTCCATTAGTGCCCCACTGGTGCCAAGTTATTTCTAGCACCTCTGCATGACACCCTCCTGCTCTGTTTTTAATAAGCTATAATGATAGCAAAAAATACTGCCATTTAGTGGCATCATAGAACTGGCTGTTGTATTCCATTAGTGCCCCACTGGTGCCAAGCTATTTCTAGCACCTCTGCATGACACCCTCCTGCTCTGTTTTTAATAAGCTCTAATGATAGCAAAAAATACTGCCATTTAGTGGCATCATAGAACTGGCTGTTGTATTCCATTAGTGCCCCACTGGTGCCAAGCTATTTCTAGCACCTCTGCATGACACCCTCCTGCTCTGTTTTTAATAAGCTATAATGATAGCAAAAAATACTGCCATTTAGTGGCATCATAGAACTAGCTGTTGTATTCCATTAGTGCCCCACTGGTGCCAAGCTATTTTTAGCACCTCTGCATGACACCCTCCTGCTCTGTTTTTAATAAGCTATAATGATAGCAAAAAATACTGCCATTTAGTGGCATCATAGAACTGGGTGTTGTATTCCATTAGTGCCCCACTGGTGCCAAGCTATTTCTAGCACCTCTGCATGACACCCTCCTGCTCTGTTTTTAATAAGCTATAATGATAGCAAAAAATACTGCCATTTAGTGGCATCATAGAACTGGCTGTTGTATTCCATTAGTGCCCCACTGGTGCCAAGCTATTTCTAGCACCTCTGCATGACACCCTCCTGCACATTTAGCTATGCTAATTTTATAGCAAACTCAGGGAATTCCTTGCTGCATTTGATCATTAGGAGGAATAGAAAGTGAGGCTTCTTTTACTGTCCTGGTACCCACAGAACACGGCCACTGTACCCATCTGTCCACTTTTGCCACGCTATTTAATTTGCACAAAGAGCTGACTCTTTTTCTGCCTTCCTAAAATTGTCTGGAATACTAAGTTAGTGTTCCTTTGCTGCCAAGCAAGGTACAACACATGTGCATTCTACTCTCCTTTCCATTTCTGGAATGCAATTATTAACTGCAGGTAGTCCAGGCAATCTGTGACGAAGGTGTAGGCGTGGATATAATGTAGCCTGCATCCAATGATGGTTCTCTCGATGTCTGACAGCTCAACAATACGTTCTGTTTCCACTTCCAACACAAGTGATGACCTGCCAATCACACTCCCTGTTGCGGGTTAAGGAGTGGAAGTTCAGTGTGAAAAACCATGTGTGACTGCTGTCCCCACAGTCACAGAGGATGAAGAGCACGCAGATGCACTTGATGGGGCAGGCGGTGGTTGCACAGGCACGCTAGGCCGCATTGTAGCACAGTGAAATTCACATTGCGACTTATGCTTCATTTTAAGTCATGTACAGGGTGGGCTCCCCAGTATGCAGCAAAACCAGGCAAAAGGAAAAGGACTCTAGGCAGTTGGGTTGATAAATGATTGTTTAACTTTACCAAAACAAACAATAAGAACCATGCATACAATTAAAATAATTGAACAATCTATTCTGTTGCCTACTACCTGCTAATCCCTCTGTGTAGCAGTAATTGTGTGTTTGTGCGTGTGTGTGTGTGTGTGTGTGCGAACACGACTTACCAGTGGCGCATCACAAGAGCTTACAAGTTATCTACCTAAACATAGACAAAACACATGACCCCCCCCTGAATACCCTTGTTAGCTGAAGCCTCACAGATAATACAGATGATAACAGTGTGAATGCAAACCACACAGCTCTGCAACACAGTCATGGAAATCTTGAAAAGCAACAGTCAATGCAAACATGTGTTGCTGTCCCTCTATGATTTAAACTGTACGTGACAATTTGACAGTGCAGAGGCAGCAAGTCTTATTGTCTATATAGTCGGCCTACCCAGAACAGATATGTGTTTTGCTAATAAAACAAAGTGTTGCGTGCCTGCATTATTGTCTGGGCACAGCCTACCGTACCCGGGTACTGTGATGTCCAGTTGCCAGAAATACAGACTTTATGCTTCTCTCATGGTAAACAGTATAGACAGCACCGTAAGAATGTTGTTCTGTGGCACAGGATGCTGCTCACTGACGTTACAGTGCTCATCATCAAAGTACAACACAACTCCCCTCACAATTGAACGAAGTGTTTCCGCGGTGGCTCCTTGCTGTAACACACACCTTTAGCTTTTCCTTCTGTTCATAGACAGCATCTCCAAGTCCACACCCGAAGAGCAATTTTATATTGCTATAGTGACCAAAGGCAGATCCAAAAAAACAGCAGCCCCTTGTGTGTAGTCTGCAACAATGCATGCAATGAACGGCAAATAAACATATTGCGTTGACAGTTGCTAAAGCTGAGCAATACACCTTCACGCTGTCAATTCATATCCATGTGATACTTCATGGAGGAAGTACTCAAAAGTGTGAGTTTTTGCCTTCAACTTACAGATTGTTGACAAATCTTACAGATTACATGACTTTGGTGATCCTTTGCGATGTCCAAAAATTCACAGGCTAGGAAAGGCTTACAGCCCATGCGACCTGCATAGCCAACACGACATCTGCTCAGAGTCAAAGTTGTGGTCCAGGATTCAGTTGTTGACGTGCTTCCAGTACTTTGTCTCTGGCCAGCAAGACGCAACGTAACCTCGTCGTCAGTAGCATCCTCCTCCACCTCCTCTGCTGACCTCATCGACTGGCTGACTTTGGTTTGACAGTAAGTGTTGTCTCCAACCTCATCAATAACCCTGTGTGTTTTCATTCCCCTCGTCCTGAGTCCTCCGAGACAACCTCTTCCTGCCCTGACCGAATAGTAAAGTTGTCCTTCCAATCAGGTATCTGTGCTCCTCATCATGTTCCCCATTGTCTCCACCAGGAGGATTTACTTTTTGGAAATGAGGGTGTAGATTAGGCTCAGCACCTTCTTCATCGGGGCCTGGATCCCACTCACAAAGCTTCAGGCTATCTGCGCAGATCATTTCCCCTGTCTCATGGAACTCGCTACCTCAACACGTTAGATTATATGCTACACACGCAAGCTTCAAACTGAATCTGAAAACTCATCTGTTCAGAAATGACTATAACCTTCAATGACACCACCACCATACGTACTTGACGCTCAACCTAAACAACTCCTACTGTCTCCTCCCAAAAATCCTTTAGAATGTAATCCCACAAGGGCAGGCCCCTCTTCCCTCTGTACCAGTCTGTCTATAGTTACTTGTATATGTATTCTGTATGTAACCCCCTTCTCATGTACAGCACCATGGAATCAATGGTGCTCTATAAATCAATATTAATAAAAATAATAATAACTTCCTTGTCTGTACTCATTGCAGCTTTGGAGCAGACCTCTGATTCCCAGGCTATAGTGCGACTGAACAGCTATGCAAACTCAACCATCTCTGTCACCCCATACTCAGCAGGGCTGGTGGAAACTTGAGAGCTGTTAGGAAGCAAGTGCGATTGGATTGACACCACAGAGGAATGGAGTATTCGGGATCTTGAAATTGGGGTGGAGGAGAGGCCACTTTATGGAGCAATTCAGATCCATTGAAGCAGCTGCTGATTTGGCCTCATCTACATTTGTTAGCGATGGTCGTGTCCATGAAAAAAGGGATCATATCAGATTATTCATGGGAAGAAGTACACCTGTTCTTTTTGATGTTATTTGTTGTTACAAAACGGTGACGCCTTAAACGCAAGCAGCCTGCTGCGGTTTCAGTTGCGCCCAGGCATCAGCTGCCATTTAGGCCTGTGCCTCGGGTTGTCCAGCTGGCTGCTTTCTCCTCCACGTCTAAGTGTGGAGAGGCAGCTAGTGCGCATGCGTGTGCCGATTTACCCCAGCCGCAGCCTAACTCCAGTGTTTCGCCTAGTGAGTATGCTCAGCCTGACTGTGCCATTCCTGAGGCTAAGTCTTCATTTCGGGCTACAGCGCATGCTCCCACACTTAGTGCGAAAAGCCTCTTTGCACAGGTACTTGCACTCCGTGCCGGGTCTGAGTCCTGTGTTGTGCATAGACACCATGCTAAAGCTGATGGTCTTTTTTCAGAGACTGTATTTCATGCAACTGACCATGGTTAGGCACTTACTGCATCAGAAACTAGGTCCGGTAATGAACTCTTTGGCCCTGCCCCTGATGTGGGGGGCCCATTTAGACCACAGGGCATCAGGTGTCCTGACGATGTGGCCAGGTCACTCCCAAATGGCTTGCAGAGGCCCGCCCCTATGACTTGTCACCTCATTATTGATGGTCAGACGATGACTGGTGAGGTGTTTGGGTCATGACAGCCATGAGGTCATCATTGAAGTTGCAGTTCCAAATAGGACACTAGTTATGCCACTCATGACGTATCACTCTGCTTTTGTCTCCAGGAGGTGCATTGTGGTCCACCCTGGTTTGTGGCAGACCCAGGTTATAAAAGGGGCTGGAGACAACAAGGAGGTGCGCAGTCTTCTATTATGCTCCGAAAGAGCACACCTCCATGTGTTGAACCCATTGCGGCTTTAGGCCAGAGGTAGGCAGGGATAGGGCGTCGATGCAGGCCGCCACCACAGTTGGTAACGCAGAACGGTTAAGACCAGCTCCTGTCCTACAAGTCCTGCTTGTGCAGCCCAGTGGCATTAACAGGCCTGCTGCTGCTGATGCGCCTGCTGTTCACAGGTGTGGCCCCAATGCACACGGTCAGCGTCCTGAATAGCCCCTGTGATGTTAACAGGGAGTTTCTGGGCTGGGTGGGCGTGTGGACCCTGTTACGCTAACAGGGCTCCCAGTCTCAAGATCCGAGTGGCGTCTAACTTGGTTCAGGCTACTATTAGTTTCATAGCCACACAGCTCTGTATCCTCCACCGAACCTTCCAGTTGCCAACCTCTCCTTTTCCATCTGGGAGCACGGTGGACACTGACTGCTGATGGGGATATATACCTTTCTCTTTCTTTTCTTATTAATTTTCGTTATATAGCGGTAACATAGTATATACCACCTTATCCAAATCTGCCAGTCCCACCGTAACAGATGGTGTTTCTTCATCAAATGTTACTTTTGCTTAACCACCAAACCCACGGACCAAAACTTTTTTCCCCTTTCCAACACACCTGTTCCCCTTTTCACCCGCATCTGTCCTTTTTCAACTCATTTTGTATATGACCAAAAGTGCAACTCTGCAGGGACACCGTACTCAATGGCATCTCAGCACAACAGCCAGCCCTCGGTCCCTCAGATGTGGACAAGTAAAAGACCATTTCCTCCTATCCATGACAAACCGTTGAGATTCACTCTGTGCAGCACTGGTGTTTAGTGGAAAAGCAGATCAAAGATTGCGTAACACCTTCTGAAGATACTCCTGTACACGTGCGTCCCTTTATATGGCAGGAATTATTTCGCCAAATTTTGTCTTGTACCGGGGATCTAACAGTGTGGCAACGCAGTAGTTAGCATTACTTCGAATTCCTACAATCCGAGGGTCATGTTGTAGGTAGTGCAGCAAGAAGGCGCTCATGTGTCTTGTGCATCCAGGAGGACCAAGTCCTTGGTGTGTTGGTGGCAGAGAGGTGAGAATCGTACCTCCTTCCTCTGCCCTCTCCCCCCAACCTCGCACAACCAAAATGTGAGCAAGCTCTCACCCATCTGCTGAGTCTTCCATGCCCATCGCAAGTTCGTCCTCCATTTCTTCATGGCTCCTGCACCTTCCTCAACAATTTTTGCTGATACTATGCGCCCTTGTTAATCCCTATCCCCCACCATAACTGCTGCCTAGGTGCCGCTTACCGTATGGACCTTGTAGATCTTATTATCCCTTCTGCATATGACTCCTCCTGTACTTCCTCACCTTCCTCTTGGACCAATACCTGACTCCGAATAATGCTTACAGTGTGCTCCATCATGTAGATGACCAGAATTGTCACGCTGAGAATGGCATTGCCAGTGCTAAACATCTTCGTCGACATTTGGAAACTGTGTAGAAGGGTGCATAGGTCCTTGATCTGACACCACTCCAGCAGCGTGATCTGCACCACCTCTGGATCAAGTTAGCCCAGGGTATACGTCATACCGTATTTCAGCAGGGCTCTGCGGTGCTGCCACACACGCTGCAACATGTGCAGATTCCAATTCCTGCGTGTCGGAACATCGCATTTCCGGCATTTAACCGCCAGACCCTAAGACTTCCGGAGCGATGACAGTTGTTGAGCTGCTGGGTGCGAAGGATGAAAGTGAGCACACAGCAGCGTGCCCGCTGCACAAGGCCATGTAGGCCGGGATGGTATTTTAAAAATTGCTGGACAACCAGGTTCAACACGTGAGCCATACAAGGCACTTGTGTCACATTGCCCTGAAGAAGGGTCGCAGACTGGTTTGCATCATTGTCGCACCCGACCTTCCCTGACTGCTGGTTGACTGTAGACAACCATTGATGAAACTCGATCTCACTCTCCAGAGCTAACCGTCCACAATTCCTCAGCGGTGTCTCACATTTCCCCTACATTTCAAAGTAAACATTTGACCGCCTGATGGCCTTGAGCTCTGCTGCCAGCATAGTAAGGAGGTGTGTGGGATTCCTTGGGCGCAGTTACAAGGAAGGGTGGCCTGACCACACAGGGTTTGGGCCGAGGTGGAGGACCCACACGAGGTTGAGGAGGCAGAAGCAGTGGAGGAACTTGTACATACAGAGGAAGGATTGACACACAAGTCGTGGGGACGGCAAGACTTGTACAGCAAACCCTTCTCCATCTCTCACCATAGTTACCCAGTGTCCAGTCAGCAACATGTAACTCCCCTGTCCATGCTTACTGGTCCAAGTATCTGTGTTGAAATGCACCCTGTCACACACAGAGTTTCTCAAGGAATTGGTGAGGTTGTGTGCGACCTACTGTGGTAGCGCGGGCACGCCTTTCTTGGAGAAGGAGTGACGACTGGCCATCGGCTCTTGGGGCACTGCAATGGGCATAAGGTCTCGAAAATCCTCGGTCTCAAAAGGGTGTAAAGGCAGCCTTTGTGTTGCCAACAAGTTGCAGATGATGAAACTCAACCTCTTAGGCATGTCATGCCCTTCGAAAATCATGTAAAACATAGCGAGGGGACTCCAACCACAGTCTCCCTCGTTGCCACTAATTGGGCCACACACACCCCACTTGACTGGCATCAGTTGACCCCACTTTTGAAAAAGAAAAAGATGCTTTGCATGAAGCACTCTCAAAAATACGCGTGCCTTTCCCGTCCCCTGACTGACCCAGGGGAAGAAAAGTCCTCTGAGAGCCATGACTTGTTCATCTTGGTTCTTTTAGAAACACAGCGAGGGGACTCCAACCACAGTCTCCCTCGTTGGCACTAATTGGGCCACACACACCCCACTTGACTGGCATCAGTTGACCCCCCTTTTGAAAAAGAAAAAGATGCTTTGCATGAAGCACTCTCAAAAATACGCGTGCCTTTCCCGTCCCCTGGCTGACCCAGGGGAAGAAAAGTCCTCTGAGAGCCATGACTTGTTCATCTTGGTTCTTTTCGGAAACACAGCGAGGGGACTCCAACCACAGTCTCCCTCATTGCCACTAATTGGGCCACACACACCCCACTTGACTGGCATCAGTTGACCCCCCTTTTGAAAAAGAAAAAGATGCTTTGCATGAAGCACTCTCAAAAATACGCGTGCCTTTCCCGTCCCCTGGCTGACCCAGGGGAAGAAACGTCCTCTGAGAGCCATGACTTGTTCATCTTGGTTCTTTTCGGAAACACAGCGAGGGGACTCCAACCACAGTCTCCCTCGTTGCCACTAATTGGGCCACACACACCCCACTTGACTGGCATCAGTTGACCCCCCCTTTTGAAAAAGAAAAAGATGCTTTGCATGAAGCACTCTCAAAAATACGCGTGCCTTTCCCGTCCCCTGGCTGACCCAGGGGAAGAAAAGTCCTCTGAGAGCCATGACTTGTTCATCTTGGTTCTTTTCGGAAACACAGCGAGGGGACTCCAACCACAGTCTCCCTCGTTGCCACTAATTGGGCCACACACACCCCACTTGACTGGCATCAGTTGACCCCCCTTTTGAAAAAGAAAAAGATGCTTTGCATGAAGCACTCTCAAAAATACGCGTGCCTTTCCCGTCCCCTGGCTGACCCAGGGGAAGAAACGTCCTCTGAGAGCCATGACTTGTTCATCTTGGTTCTTTTCGGAAACACAGCGAGGGGACTCCAACCACAGTCTCCCTCGTTGCCACTAATTGGGCCACACACACCCCACTTGACTGGCATCAGTTGACCCCCCTTTTGAAAAAGTAAAAGATGCTTTGCATGAAGCACTCTCAAAAATACGCGTGCCTTTCCCTTCCCCTGGCTGACCCAGGGGAAGAAAAGTCCTCTGAGAGCCA
Source organism: Anomaloglossus baeobatrachus (assembly GCF_048569485.1). Classification (NCBI taxonomy): domain Eukaryota; kingdom Metazoa; phylum Chordata; class Amphibia; order Anura; family Aromobatidae; genus Anomaloglossus; species Anomaloglossus baeobatrachus. Next base: position 232,334,105 of record NC_134358.1, on the reverse strand, counting down.
TGACTTGTTCATCTTGGTTCTTTTAGAAACACAGCGAGGGGACTCCAACCACAGTCTCCCTCGTTGCCACTAATTGGGCCACACACACCCCACTTGACTGGCATCAGTTGACCCCCCTTTTGAAAAAGAAAAAGATGCTTTGCATGAAGCACTCTCAAAAATACGCGTGCCTTTCCCGTCCCCTGGCTGACCCAGGGGAAGAAAATTCCTCTGAGAGCCATGACTTGTTCATCTTGGTTCTTTTCGGAAACACAGCGAGGGGACTCCAACCACAGTCTCCCTCGTTGCCACTAATTGGGCCACACACACCCCACTTGACTGGCATCAGTTGACCCCCCTTTTGAAAAAGAAAAAGATGCTTTGCATGAAGCACTCTCAAAAATACGTGTGCCTTTCCCGTCCCCTGGCTGACCCAGGGGAAGAAAAGTCTTCTGAGAGCCATGATTTGTTCATCTTGGTTTTTTTCAGAAACACAGCGAGGGGACTCCAACCACAGTCTCCCTCGTTGCCACTAATTGGGCCACACACACCCCACTTGACTGGCATCAGTTGACCCCCCTTTTTGAAAAAGAAAAAGATGCTTTGCATGAAGCACTCTCAAAAATACGCGTGCCTTTCCCGTCCCCTGGCTGACCCAGGGGAAGAAAAGTCCTCTGAGAGCCATGACTTGTTCATCTTGGTTCTTTTCGGAAACACAGCGAGGGGACTCCAACCACAGTCTCCCTCGTTGCCACTAATTGGGCCACACACACCCCACTTGACTGGCATCAGTTGACCCCCCTTTTGAAAAAGAAAAAGATGCTTTTCATGAAGCACTCTCAAAAATACGCGTGCCTTTCCCGTCCCCTGGCTGACCCAGGGGAAGAAAAGTCCTCTGAGAGCCATGACTTGTTCATCTTGGTTCTTTTCGGAAACACAGCGAGGGGACTCCAACCACAGTCTCCCTCGTTGCCACTAATTGGGCCACACACACCCCACTTGACTGGCATCAGTTGACCCCCCTTTTGAAAAAGAAAAAGATGCTTTGCATGAAGCACTCTCAAAAATACGCGTGCCTTTCCCTTCCCCTGGCTGACCCAGGGGAAGAAAAGTCCTCTGAGAGCCATGACTTGTTCATCTTGGTTCTTTTCGGAAACACAGCGAGGGGACTTTAACCACAGTCTCCCTCGTTGCCACTAATTAGGCCACACACACCCCACTTGACTGGCATCAGTTGACCCCCCTTTTGAAAAAGAAAAAGATGCTTTGCATGAAGCACTCTCAAAAATACGCGTGCCTTTCCCGTCCCCTGGCTGACCCAGGGGAAGAAAAGTCCTCTGAGAGCCATGACTTGTTCATCTTGGTTCTTTTCGGAAACACAGCGAGGGGACTCCAACCACAGTCTCCCTCGTTGCCACTAATTGGGCCACACACACCCCACTTGACTGGCATCAGTTGACCCCCCTTTTGAAAAAGAAAAAGATGCTTTGCATGAAGCACTCTCAAAAATACGCGTGCCTTTCCCGTCCCCTGGCTGACCCAGGGGAAGAAACGTCCTCTGAGAGCCATGACTTGTTCATCTTGGTTCTTTTCGGAAACACAGCGAGGGGACTCCAACCACAGTCTCCCTCGTTGCCACTAATTGGGCCACACACACCCCACTTGACTGGCATCAGTTGACCCCCCTTTTGAAAAAGAAAAAGATGCTTTGCATGAAGCACTCTCAAAAATACGCGTGCCTTTCCCTTCCCCTGGCTGACCCAGGGGAAGAAAAGTCCTCTGAGAGCCATGACTTGTTCATCTTGGTTCTTTTCGGAAACACAGCGAGGGGACTTTAACCACAGTCTCCCTCGTTGCCACTAATTAGGCCACACACACCCCACTTGACTGGCATCAGTTGACCCCCCTTTTGAAAAAGAAAAAGATGCTTTGCATGAAGCACTCTCAAAAATACGCGTGCCTTTCCCGTCCCCTGGCTGACCCAGGGGAAGAAAAGTCCTCTGAGAGCCATGACTTGTTCATCTTGGTTCTTTTCGGAAACACAGCGAGGGGACTCCAACCACAGTCTCCCTCGTTGCCACTAATTGGGCCACACACACCCCACTTGACTGGCATCAGTTGACCCCCCTTTTGAAAAAGAAAAAGATGCTTTGCATGAAGCACTCTCAAAAATACGCGTGCCTTTCCCGTCCCCTGGCTGACCCAGGGGAAGAAACGTCCTCTGAGAGCCATGACTTGTTCATCTTGGTTCTTTTCGGAAACACAGCGAGGGGACTCCAACCACAGTCTCCCTCGTTGCCACTAATTGGGCCACACACACCCCACTTGACTGGCATCAGTTGACCCCCCTTTTGAAAAAGAAAAAGATGCTTTGCATGAAGCACTCTCAAAAATACGCGTGCCTTTCCCTTCCCCTGGCTGACCCAGGGGAAGAAAAGTCCTCTGAGAGCCATGACTTGTTCATCTTGGTTCTTTTAGAAACACAGCGAGGGGACTCCAACCACAGTCTCCCTCGTTGCCACTAATTGGGCCACACACACCCCACTTGACTGGCATCAGTTGACCCCCCTTTTGAAAAAGAAAAAGATGCTTTGCATGAAGCACTCTCAAAAATACGCGTGCCTTTCCCGTCCCCTGGCTGACCCAGGGGAAGAAAATTCCTCTGAGAGCCATGACTTGTTCATCTTGGTTCTTTTTGGAAACACAGCGAGGGGACTCCAACCACAGTCTCCCTTGTTGCCACTAATTGGGCCACACACACCCCACTTGACTGGCATCAGTTGACCCCCCTTTTGAAAAAGAAAAAGATGCTTTGCATGAAGCACTCTCAAAAATACGTGTGCCTTTCCCGTCCCCTGGCTGACCCAGGGGAAGAAAAGTCTTCTGAGAGCCATGATTTGTTCATCTTGGTTTTTTTCAGAAACACAGCGAGGGGACTCCAACCACAGTCTCCCTCGTTGCCACTAATTGGGCCACACACACCCCACTTGACTGGCATCAGTTGACCCCCCTTTTTGAAAAAGAAAAAGATGCTTTGCATGAAGCACTCTCAAAAATACGCGTGCCTTTCCCGTCCCCTGGCTGACCCAGGGGAAGAAAAGTCCTCTGAGAGCCATGACTTGTTCATCTTGGTTCTTTTCGGAAACACAGCGAGGGGACTCCAACCACAGTCTCCCTCGTTGCCACTAATTGGGCCACACACACCCCACTTGACTGGCATCAGTTGACCCCCCTTTTGAAAAAGAAAAAGATGCTTTTCATGAAGCACTCTCAAAAATACGCGTGCCTTTCCCGTCCCCTGGCTGACCCAGGGGAAGAAAAGTCCTCTGAGAGCCATGACTTGTTCATCTTGGTTCTTTTCGGAAACACAGCGAGGGGACTCCAACCACAGTCTCCCTCGTTGCCACTAATTGGGCCACACACACCCCACTTGACTGGCATCAGTTGACCCCCCTTTTGAAAAAGAAAAAGATGCTTTGCATGAAGCACTCTCAAAAATACGCGTGCCTTTCCCTTCCCCTGGCTGACCCAGGGGAAGAAAAGTCCTCTGAGAGCCATGACTTGTTCATCTTGGTTCTTTTCGGAAACACAGCGAGGGGACTTTAACCACAGTCTCCCTCGTTGCCACTAATTAGGCCACACACACCCCACTTGACTGGCATCAGTTGACCCCCCTTTTGAAAAAGAAAAAGATGCTTTGCATGAAGCACTCTCAAAAATACGCGTGCCTTTCCCGTCCCCTGGCTGACCCAGGGGAAGAAAAGTCCTCTGAGAGCCATGACTTGTTCATCTTGGTTCTTTTCGGAAACACAGCGAGGGGACTCCAACCACAGTCTCCCTCGTTGCCACTAATTGGGCCACACACACCCCACTTGACTGGCATCAGTTGACCCCCCTTTTGAAAAAGAAAAAGATGCTTTGCATGAAGCACTCTCAAAAATACGCGTGCCTTTCCCGTCCCCTGGCTGACCCAGGGGAAGAAACGTCCTCTGAGAGCCATGACTTGTTCATCTTGGTTCTTTTCGGAAACACAGCGAGGGGACTCCAACCACAGTCTCCCTCGTTGCCACTAATTGGGCCACACACACCCCACTTGACTGGCATCAGTTGACCCCCCTTTTGAAAAAGAAAAAGATGCTTTGCATGAAGCACTCTCAAAAATACGTGTGCCTTTCCCGTCCCCTGGCTGACCCAGGGGAAGAAAAGTCTTCTGAGAGCCATGATTTGTTCATCTTGGTTTTTTTCAGAAACACAGCGAGGGGACTCCAACCACAGTCTCCCTCGTTGCCACTAATTGGGCCACACACACCCCACTTGACTGGCATCAGTTGACCCCCCTTTTTGAAAAAGAAAAAGATGCTTTGCATGAAGCACTCTCAAAAATACGCGTGCCTTTCCCGTCCCCTGGCTGACCCAGGGGAAGAAAAGTCCTCTGAGAGCCATGACTTGTTCATCTTGGTTCTTTTCGGAAACACAGCGAGGGGACTCCAACCACAGTCTCCCTCGTTGCCACTAATTGGGCCACACACACCCCACTTGACTGGCATCAGTTGACCCCCCTTTTGAAAAAGAAAAAGATGCTTTTCATGAAGCACTCTCAAAAATACGCGTGCCTTTCCCGTCCCCTGGCTGACCCAGGGGAAGAAAAGTCCTCTGAGAGCCATGACTTGTTCATCTTGGTTCTTTTCGGAAACACAGCGAGGGGACTCCAACCACAGTCTCCCTCGTTGCCACTAATTGGGCCACACACACCCCACTTGACTGGCATCAGTTGACCCCCCTTTTGAAAAAGAAAAAGATGCTTTGCATGAAGCACTCTCAAAAATACGCGTGCCTTTCCCTTCCCCTGGCTGACCCAGGGGAAGAAAAGTCCTCTGAGAGCCATGACTTGTTCATCTTGGTTCTTTTCGGAAACACAGCGAGGGGACTTTAACCACAGTCTCCCTCGTTGCCACTAATTAGGCCACACACACCCCACTTGACTGGCATCAGTTGACCCCCCTTTTGAAAAAGAAAAAGATGCTTTGCATGAAGCACTCTCAAAAATACGCGTGCCTTTCCCGTCCCCTGGCTGACCCAGGGGAAGAAAAGTCCTCTGAGAGCCATGACTTGTTCATCTTGGTTCTTTTCGGAAACACAGCGAGGGGACTCCAACCACAGTCTCCCTCGTTGCCACTAATTGGGCCACACACACCCCACTTGACTGGCATCAGTTGACCCCCCTTTTGAAAAAGAAAAAGATGCTTTGCATGAAGCACTCTCAAAAATACGCGTGCCTTTCCCGTCCCCTGGCTGACCCAGGGGAAGAAACGTCCTCTGAGAGCCATGACTTGTTCATCTTGGTTCTTTTCGGAAACACAGCGAGGGGACTCCAACCACAGTCTCCCTCGTTGCCACTAATTGGGCCACACACACCCCACTTGACTGGCATCAGTTGACCCCCCTTTTGAAAAAGAAAAAGATGCTTTGCATGAAGCACTCTCAAAAATACGCGTGCCTTTCCCTTCCCCTGGCTGACCCAGGGGAAGAAAAGTCCTCTGAGAGCCATGACTTGTTCATCTTGGTTCTTTTCGGAAACACAGCGAGGGGACTCCAACCACAGTCTCCCTCGTTGCCACTAATTGGGCCACACACACCCCACTTGACTGGCATCAGTTGACCCCCCTTTTGAAAAAGAAAAAGATGCTTTGCATGAAGCACTCTCAAAAATACGTGTGCCTTTCCCGTCCCCTGGCTGACCCAGGGGAAGAAAAGTCTTCTGAGAGCCATGATTTGTTCATCTTGGTTTTTTTCAGAAACACAGCGAGGGGACTCCAACCACAGTCTCCCTCGTTGCCACTAATTGGGCCACACACACCCCACTTGACTGGCATCAGTTGACCCCCTTTTGAAAAAGAAAAAGATGCTTTGCATGAAGCACTCTCAAAAATACGCGTGCCTTTCCCGTCCCCTGGCTGACCCAGGGGAAGAAAAGTCCTCTGAGAGCCATGACTTGTTCATCTTGGTTCTTTTCGGAAACACAGCGAGGGGACTCCAACCACAGTCTCCCTCGTTGCCACTAATTGGGCCACACACACCCCACTTGACTGGCATCAGTTGACCCCCCTTTTGAAAAAGAAAAAGATGCTTTTCATGAAGCACTCTCAAAAATACGCGTGCCTTTCCTGTCCCCTGGCTGACCCAGGGGAAGAAAAGTCCTCTGAGAGCCATGACTTGTTCATCTTGGTTCTTTTCGGAAACACAGCGAGGGGACTCCAACCACAGTCTCCCTCGTTGCCACTAATTGGGCCACACACACCCCACTTGACTGGCATCAGTTGACCCCCCTTTTGAAAAAGAAAAAGATGCTTTGCATGAAGCACTCTCAAAAATACGCGTGCCTTTCCCGTCCCCTGGCTGACCCAGGGGAAGAAAAGTCCTCTGAGAGCCATGACTTGTTCATCTTGGTTCTTTTCGGAAACACAGCGAGGGGACTCCAACCACAGTCTCCCTCGTTGCCACTAATTGGGCCACACACACCCCACTTGACTGGCATCAGTTGACCCCCCTTTTGAAAAAGAAAAAGATGCTTTGCATGAAGCACTCTCAAAAATACGCGTGCCTTTCCCGTCCCCTGGCTGACCCAGGGGAAGAAACGTCCTCTGAGAGCCATGACTTGTTCATCTTGGTTCTTTTCGGAAACACAGCGAGGGGACTCCAACCACAGTCTCCCTCGTTGCCACTAATTGGGCCACACACACCCCACTTGACTGGCATCAGTTGACCCCCCTTTTGAAAAAGAAAAAGATGCTTTGCATGAAGCACTCTCAAAAATACGCGTGCCTTTCCCTTCCCCTGGCTGACCCAGGGGAAGAAAAGTCCTCTGAGAGCCATGACTTGTTCATCTTGGTTCTTTTAGAAACACAGCGAGGGGACTCCAACCACAGTCTCCCTCGTTGCCACTAATTGGGCCACACACACCCCACTTGACTGGCATCAGTTGACCCCCCTTTTGAAAAAGAAAAAGATGCTTTGCATGAAGCACTCTCAAAAATACGCGTGCCTTTCCCGTCCCCTGGCTGACCCAGGGGAAGAAAAGTCCTCTGAGAGCCATGACTTGTTCATCTTGGTTCTTTTCGGAAACACAGCGAGGGGACTCCAACCACAGTCTCCCTCGTTGCCACTAATTGGGCCACACACACCCCACTTGACTGGCATCAGTTGACCCCCCTTTTGAAAAAGAAAAAGATGCTTTGCATGAAGCACTCTCAAAAATACGTGTGCCTTTCCCGTCCCCTGGCTGACCCAGGGGAAGAAAAGTCTTCTGAGAGCCATGATTTGTTCATCTTGGTTTTTTTCAGAAACACAGCGAGGGGACTCCAACCACAGTCTCCCTCGTTGCCACTAATTGGGCCACACACACCCCACTTGATTGGCATCAGTTGACCCCCCTTTTGAAAAAGAAAAAGATGCTTTGCATGAAGCACTCTCAAAAATACGCGTGCCTTTCCCGTCCCCTGGCTGACCCAGGGGAAGAAAAGTCCTCTGAGAGCCATGACTTGTTCATCTTGGTTCTTTTCGGAAACACAGCGAGGGGACTCCAACCACAGTCTCCCTCGTTGCCACTAATTGGGCCACACACACCCCACTTGACTGGCATCAGTTGACCCCCCTTTTGAAAAAGAAAAAGATGCTTTTCATGAAGCACTCTCAAAAATACGCGTGCCTTTCCCGTCCCCTGGCTGACCCAGGGGAAGAAAAGTCCTCTGAGAGCCATGACTTGTTCATCTTGGTTCTTTTCGGAAACACAGCGAGGGGACTCCAACCACAGTCTCCCTCGTTGCCACTAATTGGGCCACACACACCCCACTTGACTGGCATCAGTTGACCCCCCTTTTGAAAAAGAAAAAGATGCTTTGCATGAAGCACTCTCAAAAATACGCGTGCCTTTCCCTTCCCCTGCTGACCCAGGGGAAGAAAAGTCCTCTGAGAGCCATGACTTGTTCATCTTGGTTCTTTTCGGAAACACAGCGAGGGGACTTTAACCACAGTCTCCCTCTTTGCCACTAATTAGGCCACACACACCCCACTTGACTGGCATCAGTTGACCCCCCTTTTGAAAAAGAAAAAGATGCTTTGCATGAAGCACTCTCAAAAATACGCGTGCCTTTCCCGTCCCCTGGCTGACCCAGGGGAAGAAAAGTCCTCTGAGAGCCATGACTTGTTCATCTTGGTTCTTTTCGGAAACACAGCGAGGGGACTCCAACCACAGTCTCCCTCGTTGCCACTAATTGGGCCACACACACCCCACTTGACTGGCATCAGTTGACCCCTCTTTTGAAAAAGAAAAAGATGCTTTGCATGAAGCACTCTCAAAAATACGCGTGCCTTTCCCGTCCCCTGGCTGACCCAGGGGAAGAAACGTCCTCTGAGAGCCATGACTTGTTCATCTTGGTTCTTTTCGGAAACACAGCGAAGGGACTCCAACCACAGTCTCCCTCGTTGCCACTAATTGGGCCACACACACCCCACTTGACTGGCATCAGTTGACCCCCCTTTTGAAAAAGAAAAAGATGCTTTGCATGAAGCACTCTCAAAAATACGCGTGCCTTTCCCTTCCCCTGGCTGACCCAGGGGAAGAAAAGTCCTCTGAGAGCCATGACTTGTTCATCTTGGTTCTTTTCGGAAACACAGCGAGGGGACTCCAACCACAGTCTCCCTCGTTGCCACTAATTGGGCCACACACACCCCACTTGACTGGCATCAGTTGACCCCCCTTTTGAAAAAGAAAAAGATGCTTTGCATGAAGCACTCTCAAAAATACGTGTTCCTTTCCCGTCCCCTGGCTGACCCAGGGGAAGAAAAGTCTTCTGAGAGCCATGATTTGTTCATCTTGGTTTTTTTCAGAAACACAGCGAGGGGACTCCAACCACAGTCTCCCTCGTTGCCACTAATTGGGCCACACACACCCCACTTGACTGGCATCAGTTGACCCCCCTTTTGAAAAAGAAAAAGATGCTTTGCATGAAGCACTCTCAAAAATACGCGTGCCTTTCCCGTCCCCTGGCTGACCCAGGGGAAGAAAAGTCCTCTGAGAGCCATGACTTGTTCATCTTGGTTCTTTTCGGAAACACAGCGAGGGGACTCCAACCACAGTCTCCCTCGTTGCCACTAATTGGGCCACACACACCCCACTTGACTGGCATCAGTTGACCCCCCTTTTGAAAAAGAAAAAGATGCTTTTCATGAAGCACTCTCAAAAATACGCGTGCCTTTCCCGTCCCCTGGCTGACCCAGGGGAAGAAAAGTCCTCTGAGAGCCATGACTTGTTCATCTTGGTTCTTTTCGGAAACACAGCGAGGGGACTCCAACCACAGTCTCCCTCGTTGCCACTAATTGGGCCACACACACCCCACTTGACTGGCATCAGTTGACCCCCCTTTTGAAAAAGAAAAAGATGCTTTGCATGAAGCACTCTCAAAAATACGCGTGCCTTTCCCTTCCCCTGGCTGACCCAGGGGAAGAAAAGTCCTCTGAGAGCCATGACTTGTTCATCTTGGTTCTTTTCGGAAACACAGCGAGGGGACTTTAACCACAGTCTCCCTCGTTGCCACTAATTAGGCCACACACACCCCACTTGACTGGCATCAGTTGACCCCCCTTTTGAAAAAGAAAAAGATGCTTTGCATGAAGCACTCTCAAAAATACGCGTGCCTTTCCCGTCCCCTGGCTGACCCAGGGGAAGAAAAGTCCTCTGAGAGCCATGACTTGTTCATCTTGGTTCTTTTCGGAAACACAGCGAGGGGACTCCAACCACAGTCTCCCTCATTGCCACTAATTGGGCCACACACACCCCACTTGACTGGCATCAGTTGACCCCCCTTTTGAAAAAGAAAAAGATGCTTTGCATGAAGCACTCTCAAAAATACGCGTGCCTTTCCCGTCCCCTGGCTGACCCAGGGGAAGAAAAGTCCTCTGAGAGCCATGACTTGTTCATCTTGGTTCTTTTCGGAAACACAGCGAGGGGACTCCAACCACAGTCTCCCTCGTTGCCACTAATTGGGCCACACACACCCCACTTGACTGGCATCAGTTGACCCCCCCTTTTGAAAAAGAAAAAGATGCTTGGCATGAAGCACTCTCAAAAATACGCGTGCCTTTCCCGTCCCCTGGATGACCCAGGGGAAGAAAAGTCCTGTGAGAGCCATGACTTGTTCATCTTGGTTCTTTTAGAAACACAGCGAGGGGACTCCAACCACAGTCTCTCTCGTTGCCACTAATTGGGCCACACACACCCCACTTGACTGGCATCAGTTGACCCCCTTTTGAAAAAGAAAAAGATGCTTTGCATGAAGCACTCTCAAAAATACGCGTGCCTTTCGCCTCCCCTGGCTGACCCAGGGGAAGAAAAGTCCTCTGAGAGCCATGTCCACATTGTCAGTGGACAGACACGTGTGCTTATCTGCCAGCAGACCCCCAGCAGCACTGAATATAGGTTCCGAGAGAACGCTGGCTGCAGGACACGACAAGATCCCCAAGGCATACGTGGCAAGCTCAGGCAATTTATCCAGATTGGAAGCCTAAAATGAGCAGGGCTCAAGTTGCACAATAATGGCATCGATGTTTCCTTGCTTATACTCATATATCTGTGTGTCCTCCTCTTTTTCCTTGTCCAGCTCTTTTGTTTTCGCATGAGTATATGTCCTTGTCACTTTCCCATGTGTTTGTGTTGTGTTGTGAGTTGTTTGTCACCTTTTGGACACCTTTGAGGGTGTTTTCTAGGTGTTTTTATGTGTTTGTGAATGCCTGCCATTGTTTCCTATGCGATTCGAGTTCGGTTCGTCGAACGTTCGACGAACTGAACTCGAACGGGACCTCCATTCGGCGAACCGACCTTGAGCCGAACCGGGACCGGTTCGCTCATCTCTATTCAGCACATAAGTCCAAGCAGGGAGATTTCATACAGGAGGACTTCTTACCTCCATACACAGACAGCTAATGAATCCACCTGAACCGGGTTGGGGGTATGCTAGCAGCCAGTCCCACCCACCTCACCGACTGCTAAAAAACCTGGCCCTTGTTAACTCTATTAACCCTCTCAATACTATATGTACAGGTGCTAGCTTCCAGGCTTACATCACAGAATAACCACCTCTGTGATATACATATAAATATCTCCTCTCCAAGACATGTCCGACGGCCATCTTATAATATACACACTGCACAGTGCCATGAAAAGTATTCATACCTCATCAGCGGCGGACTGGAGTACCTGGGGCCCACCAGCACCATGCAATTACTGTACTGTTTATAGTTCTCGGTAAACCCCGCCCATTTGAAAACCACACCCATTCTGTAACCACACCCATTCTGTTAGCCACACCCATTTTCACACAATTTCCTCAACCAAAAAATACAAGTAATTTAAAGTAAAATCTCCTTCCCCCTCCTCTCCTGTCCAGCATCAGTTGTTCCAGTCACTGTCAGTCTTATTGTATTAAATGATTTTTCTACAGTTTTTAAAAATTATTACTAAAGGAGCCCTGCTAAAATTGGAATGGACGACCTTCCCCATACAGATCTCATCACATTATGGCCTCTTTCCCCTGCAGATCCCATCCCATTATTGCCTCTTTTCCCCTACACATCCCATCCCATGTGGCTCCTTTCCCCTACACATCCCATCCCATTATGGCATCTTTCCCCATACAGATCCCATCCCATTATGGCCTCTTTTCCCCTGCAGATCTCATCCCATTATGGCCTCTTTCCCTTGCAGATCCCATCCCATTATGGCCTCTTTCCCCTGCAGATCCCATCCCATTATGGCATCTTTCCCCTGCAGATCCCATCCCATTATGGCCTCTTACCCCCTGCAGATCCCATCCCATTATGGCCTCTTTCCCCTGCAGATCCCATCCCATTATGGCCTCTTTCCCCTGCAGATCCCATCCCATTATGGCCTCTTTCCCCAGCAGCTCACATCCCATGTGCTCCTTTTCCCATATAGCTCCCATCTTATGTGGCCCCTCTCCCCATATAGCTGCCATCTTAATGCGGCTCCTCTCCCCATATAGTCAAATATAGCTGCCATCTTATGTGGCCCCTCTCCCCATATAGCCACATATAGCTGCTATCTTAATGTGGCCCTTCTCCCCATATAGCCACATATGCCGATGAGTAAAAAGCTGTGGAGAAGAAGCGCAATAGGGTTTTACCCCAATAACACACGGGGTAGAGACAGGGAGCAGTAATACTCACCAAGTGAAGTTGTGAAAGTCACAACTACTATGCAGGCATGGAAAGTTTTGATCAAGGCAGCAGCAACCCAGACTGCAGATAACAGAGAACAATAGAGGAAAATAGGGTTTTTTTGAGCCGCGCCAATGATCACTTCTCAGGTATTCAGATTAATGGATCTTTATTTTGCACAGGTCTACGCGTTTCTGCAGTCTCAGCTCCCTTCCTCAGGACCATCAGGCATAAGAACACATCAAATCTACCATAATGGAGACTAACACAGTATAAATACATTTGATGACATCACAAGACCGCCCCTGACAAAAAACAAAAAAAAAGGCGGGAAAGGGTGCATTGCAGTGAAGCATGATGCAATACAAGTAACTTCATGAAGGATGTGAAAAATAAAATCAATTATAGTGGCGATAACACATATCTCAGATCGTGAAATAATGAAATTACTCAAAACATAAAAAAAACCAAAAATAACAGATCTATGTGTGATCATGATTATCTCTCAAAAAATATACATATGTATGTATGTGCAGGGAGGACATGAAATGAGCCTAGAACTCACTTAGACATGTCAGTGCTGGAAAACCCAGGAATGTAAGGGGGGGGGGGTATTGTTCTGCAAGACAAAGATACCTATATTCAGGAAGCCTGGAGGATGCTCTCTAATAATCTACACTATGAGATAGTAGATACCACACAATACCATCTTGCCATCTCAGAATATCGTATTCTGATCCAGGGGGCTGCTGAGTCAGGGGTCCACAATAAGGATGAGAGGAAATTTCTCGACATCAAGAATCCCAAATTAGCTTTTCACTACCACCTTCCCAAAATACATAAGAGTCTCTCAAACCCCCCCGGAAGACCCATCATTTCTGGGATTGGGTCTCTAACTGAAAATTTGGCAGCCTATGTCGATCATATCATGAGGGTACACGTTACCAACCTCAAGAGCTATTTAAGGGACTCCACGCATCTCATTAATATCCTGAAAGACATTGTATGGAAAGATTCCTTTATTTAGTCATTTACTTCTTCAATATGTTCTTCATTCTCCACTAGTGTATGCAGGAGAGCAGACAGCAGCTGCAGAACCACAAGGCTCAGCATGCTCCATCCAGGACTGTATGCAGGAGTTTTTTGCCCTCCAAAGAAATGACGTGGGCTTTGCCATATTTTTGTATGCTAGCCAGGTACAGCAGGCAGCTATGGGCTGCCCCCAACCCCCAGCTGCCTATTTGTACCCGGCTGGGAACCAAAAATATAGAGAAGCCCTTTTTTTTTTTATTCCATGAATTTCATTAAATAATTAAAAAAAAAATGACGTGGGCTTCGCCCAATTTTTGAGTCCAGCCAGGTACAACTAGGCGGCTGGGGATTGGAATCCACAGTGCAGGGTGCCCAAGCTTTCTGGGCACCCCCTCTGCGAATTGCAGTCTGCAGCCACCCCAGAAAATGGCACTTTCATAGAAGCGCCATCTTCTGGCGCTGTATCCAACTCTTCCAGCTGCCCTGATGTCAGGTGGCTCGCTGGGTAATAATGGGGTTAGAGCTAGCTGTCTGTATATTATCAGCTGGCCCTAAGCCCGAAATTCATGGTGTCACACCAATATTAGACATGGTCACCATGAATTTCTAGTAAAGATTAAAAAAAAACCACAACACACAGAAAAATATTTTTATTAGAAATAAAACACAACACAATTAGTGACTCCATCTTTATTGAAAAAAAGAACCCCCCTCCGCAGTAATCCTGGGTCAGGGTCCCGCGCCGTCCAATCCAGATCCAATATCATCTGATCGTTTGCTGGAAGGCAGAGCGATCAGATGATGTGTCAGGATCAAGGATGTGAATTCCATGACACAGCAGCTGATTGTATAAAAGCCGTTTATACAATCAGCTGATGCATCAGTGCAAAAAAAAAGAAAAAAAACCCACACACTTCTGTGCAGACTCCTGTCAGACCGATCAATGCAGGACCCGGCGGTAATCAGCTGATAAAGTCTCCTGACGGCATCAGCTGATAGTTTAGCCGGCAGGGTAGTAAAAAGCCGGCATCACCGCTGTCACTATCACTGTCAGCTGATTCCATAAGGTGACCGCATCAGGTGATCAGCGCCAGGTCCTGCAGCTATCGGAGGTGTCCTGGCCGTCTGCACACAGCCGGAGCCGCGGTATCGGGAGTGGACATGGCACCGGGAGGCTGCAGACAGGTGAGTATGAGGGGCCCCTGCTCACTCCCCGGGACCCTGCACCCCCCCTCCGGGGCCCCTGCTTGCTCTCCGGGCCCCTGCACCCACCTCTGGGGCCCCTGCTCGCTCCCCGGGCCCCCGCACCCTCCCCGGGGCCCCTGCTTGCTCTCCAGGCCCCCGAACCCCCCCCCCCGGGGCCCCTGCTCGCTCCCCGGGCCCCCGCACCCTCCCCCGGGGCCCCCGCCTTCTATACTCATGTGCTGCTGCAGCCAGTGGGGTGACGCCAGTCCGTCCTCCGCAGCGCGCAGCGCGATGCTGTCAGCACCTGCACAGGAAGGAAGCAGTCATCACTCTGAGACTGCCTCCTCCCGCAGTGTCGCTGCGCAGATGAGTCAGAGCCGCGCGGCACTGACAGTGACAGCAGGGAGAGCGGGGAGATCGCTCTCCCTGCTTGCCGCTCCAGAGGGAATGGGATTGTCACTAATCATATCGGCAATGCGCCGATATGATTAGTGAAATTACTAGCCGGGGGGGGGGCCTCTCACACAATCCATAGGGGCCCAGGTGGGGTAGGGGGGGCGGGGCCTAAGGGGCATGGCCATCAATAGCAGGGGCCCACCGGGGGTTCTCCCGACCTCCTGGTGGGCCAGTCCGCCCCTGTACTTCATGAGCTTTCCCACACTTTTTTCATGTTAAACCCACAAACGTAAATGTATTTTATTAGGATTTTATGTGATATACGAACACAAAGTAACAAGTATTTCTGACGTGTAATGAAATGATACTAAATATTCAAAAAATATAAATCCAAACATTGTGATGTGTATTTGTATTCTGCCCCCCTGAGTCAATATTTTTAGGTCTTTCTTCCACATGATAGCTGTATCCCCTACATGGCTTTTTGCAAACTGCAGTGACTGACTTCTTATGACTTGCTTTAAGAAATTGTTTTCTTCTTGATATTCTCCCATAAAGACCAGATTTGTCGAGCATATAACTATTTGTCCTGTTGTCAGATTCTACCTCCTGAGCTGTTGCTACATCTGCTCCAGAGTAACCATGAGCCTTTTGGTTGCTTCTTTAATTACTTTTCTCCTTTCTTGGGATGTAAGTTTAGGTGTAGGACGGCCAGGTCTTGGTAGGTTTGCAGTTGTGCCACATTCATTTTATTTTTGGATGATGGATTGAACAGTGCTTCCTAAGATCTATTTGTTTTTTTTTATCTAACCTTGCTTTACTCTTCTCCACAATTCTATCTCTGACCTGTCTGGTGTGTTCCTTGGTTTTGATGATGGTTTTTGATCCCTATTGTTCTTGAACAAACCACTGAGGCCATCACAGAACAGCTGCAGATATACTGAGAATATATTACTACCAGCTGGATTCAATTTACTAATTAGGTAACTTCTGAAGACAATTAGTCACTCAGGATTTTATTTAGGGGCATCAGACTACAGGGGGTTGAATACAGAGCATATCACAAGTTTCAGATTTAGATTTTTAAAATATTTAGCAAACCATGTATCATTTCCTATATCACATAATCCCAATAAAATATAATTACATTTGGTGGGTGTAACATGAAAAGATGTGGAAAATTTCATGGGGTATGAATACTTTTTTAAGGCACTGTATATAAAGATACTATATTCCTGGAAGTCCCTTTAAGAAGATATTGTGATTTCCATGTTGTGTACTCCTACTTCAGCAAAAACAAGCCCTGCTGCCTCAGTTGGCCTCATAATCACATCGATGGCTTTAGTTCTTAAAAAAGCTGGCATTATGATAATCTGATTTCCTGGCTGTGTTTTAGTTTCTTCACACTCTGGCCTTATATGTGGCTAAGAACCACAGGTGATTGTTTTCATCTCACATGAAATGTTCATTTTCAGGCAACTAGAGTCGAATTATTTTCCTTTTGCATTTCATAGCTTAATGTATAAAATAAAATAGGAAGTTATTTCTCATTTTATCCACCATGAGGTTTCTGTTTAAAAGTATCATAAGCAACACTCAAATATTCTAAGGCAGTGTAGGAGAAAACGATAAAAGAAAAAAATTATAAAGGTACACAACGGTTGGAAAATAGACTATATTTATTTATTTTTTATCCAAAACCCTATCGACACTGCATATAAATCTTCTATATATTTACTAAACACATTTTATTAGTGAAGTATTGTGTTATTTTTTACTCATTAATGCTATCCTATAATGAATATCACATTTAGAGAATAGAAGAAAGGGTAACCGCTATTAATGTGACACCACATAGCATCAATGACGCAACAAATTGTCCTTCACTACAGCATTGGCGTCTGTCTCCTCCTCCGTCATCTACAGAAAGCAATGCCGTTGATGAGGCATCGGTGCCGTCAAGCTCATCATTCATGTTTGCTGCGGCTTCCACAGTCCACCTTAACACATTGACCTTCAACTCCATGTCAGTGATCATCTGGTCCACCTTCAGAATTTCATTTTCCAGTTCACTGTGCTCCAAATTCTCTTTGTTAGTTGGTGAATTGCTGTAGTTGATGTTCTGGACACTCAGTGCCCTGGAGGCAATAGCTGAAGTGTTCCCTGGAACATAAAAGGTACTTTAGAAGTCTGAAACAGTATAATAGCTCAAAAAGGATGGCTAGTACATGTCATTAGAGCTATGTTATTTATAGTAGATAAGAGAGACACAGACCGGATGCTCGGGGCAAAATAACCACTCTTTTTATTATAAGAAAAAAAGGTAAAAAAAAGAAAAAAATAGGTCATCCAAACTAATAAAAACTACCATGCTGTTGCAGATTTATTCGTCATCCTTAGAAGTAACTATTTTAATACTTAAAATTTAAAGAACAGTTTCTGATACATACGAGATGTTTCTTACTTCTATTGTGATTTGGCTACTTAGAAATTAGATTTGTCTATTAACTTATGCACATTTTGTGCTTTTATTATTTTACATAAATAAAAACAATAAAAACACATAACAAAAAAAGGCACAATTTTTTACATAAGCAAGGAAATTTAATATTTTATACTAGCATCTTAACTGTGAGAACATAAAGTCTTATCATGATTCTAGTATGTCTAAATCCAGACAACTAAAAAGTAAGCACCGTGTGGTCATTAATGTTCCTAATATTGAGATTGGTATAAACATAGAAAGACCTATATTTCGTGTTGTCTTATGTCTTAACTGCCTCCCTAGTTGAACCTCCTCATTTAATGGTGTCCACCTTACTGCATCATTTCTTATAAGCATATTATAAGTAATATGTACCTTAAAGGGAATTTATCACCAGGATTTGTCACCCCAAACTATTTATATGTACATATAGCTCTTTAAGATACAAGTCCAGCAATAACTTTACATAGGCAATCCATTCATCCATCACTGAGAAATCAGTATTTGAATTGAAATGCAAATAAAGCTGAATATCTGAAGCCTCTGTCACTCCAGCTCTATTCCCTGCCCAATGTTGCCTCCTCCTGCTTCTCTAACAGTCTCTAAGCTTTGTCACGTCAGGCAAAGGAGTTGTCAGTCAAGCAGGAGGAGGCGGTGCTGGGCTGGGAATAAAGCTGGAGTGACAGAGGCTTCAGATCCTCAGCATCATTTCCATATCAAGTCAAACGTGGTGTAACACCCAGGCCAGCGTCCTCGCAGGCTCCTGCTCCCCTTTTCAGCGAGGACATTAGCGTTCTCACCTATGTAGGCATCCTGTTGCGGGAGTCATGGTTTCATCTCATGTTGCAGCCTCCCAGAGTGTCTGTGCACCTTGCAGAGCTCTAGTTTCTGCTCCTAGGGCTCGCCCACAGTCACGCTCCTTTTCTTAAATGGCCAGCACCCTCTTAAACCTGGAAGTGCTTCCCAGGTCAGCTGGAAAGCTGTAGGTACTTAAGGCACCCTAGCCCTAAGCTAGGTGCATGTGCAATTAGTTTAGTAAGTTCTAATTATCAGGTCCACTAACACTGTACTGCTGTTGCTGTTCTGTAGTGTTATACGTACTGCTTATACCTATCTGTATTGTAGAGTGCTGCTGCTGCTTCCACTACCTGCTGCTGCCTCCACATCAGCCACCTACCACTATACCTGTTGCCACAATGTATCATCACCAACTGCTGCCATCCACCCGTCCATCCATCCATACCGGACAGAACCTCTATACCAGCTTCTGCCATACATCCACCCATCCATCTATCCCGGATGGAACCTCTGCACCAGCTGCTGCCGCAACTCTACTGTCGTTCCCATACCCCTAGGGCCAGCCAACGCAACACCAGTCTCCTGAGTGGCAGCCAGATCCCACCTGAAACATAACACCTGCACCATTAGGAGCTCTGGTGAAAACCAGGTTGAGATCTGTAGTCAAGCCCCTCTGGGTTTTGTGTGTGTTGTGGCCCAGTGGGTCCACCAAATCCCTGCTCGCCCGGCAAGCCTAACACACGGATTTCTCAGTGACAAAGGAATGGACTGGCCATGGAAAGGTATTGCTGTAGTCATCTTTGAAAGAACTACATGCACATATATACTAGTTTGAGAAGGAAACAGGCATAAATCCTGCAGACAGATTCCCTATAATGATATCTATATGTTTAAAATTTGTAGGACATTTCCTATAGTAGAAAAGGTAATAATAATACAATGTATTTATAGACATAAGGAATTAGGGTTTTACCCTTCTTTACCCACTTTTTAAATGTCATCAATTATAATTGTTGTCTGTGAACAGACAACTATAAGACTAAGACATTGGCTGTGGAGGTTGGATTTCTCTTAGTAACGTAGTTTCTTCACATAATAGGTCATTACTGAGGTTAAAGGAGATTAAGACAAAATTACTGTGTGTCACGTATGCACTGTCCCCGCACATGATGTTGAAGCGATTTAAGAGGTAATCTATTTCCACTCACTTAATCTTGCACTCACACTTTTCAAGCAGGTTGCAAACTTAACAAAAGGCTTGGTTCCCTTGCGCTAGTTCTGCTTTTTATCACCTTTTGAAAAACCAGGCCGCAGCCGATAATAAAGGGGTGCAGCAAATAGAAAAGCAGGGAACAAGAAAAAAACCCTTTCAAATATAAATTTTAATAATATCATTAAAAGGTCGAGTGACCAACAAGACACAAAAATAGGTAGGGTACAGAAAGTATAAGAACAACAGCTAGGTGGGAAATGAAAATATCTAGCCTGTCCCTAAATAGGCCCTAAATTGTCTCTCCCTACCTAGCAATGGAGGGTATGATGTCGTAGGGTTGTGGCACCCCCATTCACTGACGGGAATCCCTAAATTTCCCTGTTACACCCTACACTTTACTAAAGACACCTTATATACGAAAAAAATGTAAATGACTCCATAACAATAAGTGATGGTCCAGAAAAGAGGTTACTTTTCTGATAGCGATGTCCAGACACAAAATCCCGACTGTTTCTCCCCAAAAGGTGCTAGGGATTCATCAGGGGAAAAAATCCAGGGCGTAGATAGCAGATACAGAAGCCTCCATGGGATACCGGGTAGATGGTGTCAGAGGATAATACCTGAAGTGCCCTGGTAAGAGCCTGCTTTTCATATCCGGGGTGAGCTATGACACACAACCCAGAAGTTAATAGTACACCCGGCGGCCCTGCTCCCAAAGTATAATGGTATGTATACTAAATAATAATAGAGGGCCAGGGCTTACCGTTAGGCAAAATGAATATATAAAGTTAATAAGAGGCAAAAATGCTGCAGGCGCTTCACTGTTGTGACCGGATGTGGTCACAGTATCTGACAATGGAGGCATGCATGGAACGCATATGTGCTCCACAGCGATGTAACCCCGGTGTTCCAGAAATGAGTCAGATGGCGGGCGCCAAATTGAAAACGTGGAGAGAAAATGCGTTCGACGAATATAAACAAGGGCGCTCACCTTTCCCTTGTTTTTTTATTTGCTTAATAATCTGGTAATTCATAGCCTGAGTACAGATTGTGAAGCACAAACTGGTCAAGGGTCTTCTGACTTGAACTAAATACGGTAGCCTCATAAACATATTCAGAGCAGCGCAGTCCAAGTACGGACCATGTTGTTTGCCAGCTTAGATTTTACAGGTGCAGTAAAAAAATGTATGTTTCATCAATTTATGGTAAAACTTGTGGTTTTTATATTACATTTTTTTCAAGCACAAATGGTGATAAAATCATTACAAAAAAGGCTAAACAAAAAAAAAAACACAACTGCATTGAAAATCAAGATTATTCACAGTCCCAACTCATATCACAAATCCCAGGTACGCAATTATATAATATCGTTCATAAATCCTAACCCCACACACTGATCTCCAGCAGTCAAACATCAAAAAGAACTTATTAAACGCTATGGATTCTTTGGAGCATTTAAGGATTTTTAATACACAGGATACAGTGCTTATAAAAAGGGAGAATAAACAGAAGACCTACAATAAGTGCTTCTTAAGAATTCTCATTTGTGTGCTGTCTGTTTGGAAAATTGTCAGCAATAGACCCGTATTAGTTAATGGGACTATATATTCATATGTGTTTATTGCAGATGTATGTAGTAGTTCAAAAATAATTTACAGCATGTTTTTTTATTTTTTTTCGTGGATCAGCTTAGGCCATTGATGTTTATGGAAGTGAGAAAAAAACGCATTGAAAACCATGGCCATCCTTGCGCTTTCTGTTTTTGACATTCATTTTTTGTAGCTGCAAAATTGGACATGCTCATATGACTGTTGCCTACAACAATTAGTAGAATCTTCAGTTTCCTTGAGACTGGGGCAACAATGGATATATATATAGGGCATCTGATATTCTAAAAGTCCTTTTATATTGCAAGTAATAATCTTGAACAATCCTTCGAAGGAAGGCTGTTTCACGATAATCTTGTAGTCTAGATAGGCTTCCGATTATTTTCCTCATTCATCAGGTGAAATGATCTGTTGAGCATCACAAAAGATCATCGTTCTCGGCAGTGCATCATCCTGTATAAAAAGGACTTGTGCTGTTGAGGACAATTATTGTCCAAAAGATTGCAGCACACTTGTTTTGGGAATGCAAGAAAAAAAATTCAATTTTTAAATTTGGTGAGAAAACAGAAATATATACAGTGTACATTTCATTATACATTATACATACGGTACTTTTTGGTAGTGTAGCCTTCATAATCGGGAATATCCTTCTTCCTGACCCTTATTGAATCTAGATGCATATACTCCATTGTATCTTTCAGCTTATGGAGCGACTATATAATTAAGACCGGATAGGTCGAAACGTCTCAAAAGTCTCTCTAGATAGATGTACACTGTATATAATTTTGTTCTCTCACAAAATTTGATTTTTTTTTTTCTTGCATTACCAAAACAAGTATGATGCAATCTTTTGGACAATAATACATTAGGGGCATAAGGACCCTCTTTGCTAGCACCTTAATTTTTACTGTGTGCTCACCATCCTGTTTTTTGAAGACTGTTGAGATTAACAGGAGACAATTGGCACTGAACGATCTATTTCAGGTGGGCTACCTGTGTAAACAGGCTAATAAAGGACTGCCTATTAGCCAATAAGTAGCTGATCGCTAGTTGTTTAGTGCGACTGGTTGGTTCAAGTACCCAAATTCAATCCTCGGGTTGCCACCATGCCATCATGCAAATCTGTTGTTTATAACTGAATAATGCAGTAATAAGGGGGAATAAGAAGGAATATTATAAAGCTTAGTGTAAAAATCAATTGGAAATGGTGGGAAATTTGGTACCCTTGAGGTGTTTCTTTAGGTTTGGAAACAGTTGATAGTCAGAGGGAGCTAGATCTGGTGAATAAGGTGGATATTCAACCAGCTGGAAGCACAGCTCTGCCAGTTTTGCCATGGTCACTTGTGTAGTGCAAGCGGAGTTATTGCCTTGCAGGAACAAGTTTCCTTTGGACAACTTGTCACGCCATTTGGTCTTCAGCGCTGCCTTCAGTTGGAAAGTTCAATGTAATACCTTGCATTGATGGTGGAACTCTTTTGAAGGTAGTCCACTAGCACCACACCCTCCTTATCCCAGAAGACAGACACCATTACTTTAGTGGCTGATTTTTGCACCCTGAATTCTTTGGATGAGGAGAACCACTGTGCTTCCACTCTTTAGACTGCTCTTTGTTTTCAGGGTCATACAAATAAATCCAGGTCTCATCCATAGTGATCAGTCGATCCAGGAAGTTCTTAACAGTCTGGAAACGCTGACAAATGGACTGGGAAGTTTTCACTCACATGTTTCTCTGATCTGTTGTCAAACATTTGGGGACCCAGTTTGCAGATAGCTCCCTCATGTCCAAATGTTCATGGATAATGACACAAACACGTTCACGGGAAATCCCCATGATGTCTGCTATTGCTTTACATGAAATTCGTTGATTCTCCAATATGAGGTTCTGCACAGCGTCGACGATCTCCGGAACAACAACCACTCTTGGTCGTCCAGGATGTTCCTCATCATTGGTGCTGAAGTGGCCCGTTTTAAATTTGGCAACCCAGTTCTTAACTGTGGAATATGAAGGGCATTGATCCTCCAATGTCTGCGACATATAACCATGAATATCCTTCACGGACTTTCCTTGCAGAAACAAGAATTGTATTACTCCTCTTCTCTTAGTTGCTGTGAATATTGCATTAGACTCCGCCATTTTGTTTTCCCGCATGCGTAGAACACTGATGCCATAAGCAAACAACACAAAATTTTGGACCCATATATTAGACAGATAAGGCTTTCATGTGATGTAACATTCGTTACATTCGAAACAAAAAAAGATCACAAAGCCAAAGGTTTATCAGCTGCCCCCCGTATAACTTTAATTTATAGTATTGTCTCTCTTCTTTTAGTTATTGGCGGTATAACACACAAGTATAACTGGTATAACAAGTGCTATGATTGATAGCACTGTTGGGAGGAGTTGGCATTATTGCTCAATTTTTATTAATATTTTTGCATAATTAAAAAAAATCTGTCTGACATTGTGTCATATAACCAGCTCTTTGTCTTTTTGATGGAGTGAGCATTATTAGATAATTATTATATGTAATAATTGCATAATATTAATTACATATTATTGCATAATAATGATTAACAAATGCTTTATCCTTAAATTGCCTCTCTTTTTTTACCACTGGGTAGGTATTAGTTATAAGTGTTCCATATGCACAGTGAAATACTTTCCAGAAGCTGTATTTTGCTATTCCCAGCACCGCTCCGTTCCTCTTCTGTACCATGTGACTGAAGCAGTAACTGGTGTGATTGCTCCAGTGTGTGCCGGAAATCAGTTTTCATTGTATGTCTATGAGACTCAGAAAAATGCCCTCATAGACTTAGAGGAAAAGAGATAGTAACCATTACCAATGATTACTAACCAGTGGTCACAAGATGGAGAAAACAGAGAGGCGCCAGAAACAATAGAAGAAAGTCCACCAATAAGTGTTTTACTACACCCTGGGAACACATGTTACTGATACCTCAGGAAGAGAAATAAAAAAGAAAAAAACAGAGTGATACTGTAAGGGTTTCAGGATTTGCTCTCCTATACATAATGAAAGAAAAATAATATCATAGAAATGTTAGGGTAGGAGCACATAACTCTTTTTCAGGTGAATACCGCCTGAAACCCATCTAAAAAAGTCCTTTAAAAATACGCCAAAAAGAATGAACATATGCACAGCCATGTCAGTATGACTGAATATTCCATGTTTGTTTCTTCAGGCTTCAAAGGCCATGAAGCAGCTGAAAGAAGTGACTAGAGATGAGCGAACCGGTCGCGGTTCGGCTCGAGGTTGGTTCGCCGAACGGACCTCCCGTTCGAGTTCGGTTCGTCGAACGTTCGACGAACCGAACTCGAACTGCATAGGAAACAATGGCAGGCAATCACAAACACAGAAAAACACCTAGAAAACACCCTCAAAGGTGTCCAAAAGGTCACAAACAACTCACAACACATGGGAAAGTGACAAGGACATATACTCATGCGAAAACAAAAGAGCTGGACAAGGAAAAAGAGGAGGACACACAGATATATGAGTATATGCAAGGAAACATCGATTCCATTAATGTGCAACTTGAGCCCTGCTCATTCTTGGCTTCCAATCTTGATAAATTGCCTGAGCTCGCCACGTACGTCTTGGGGATCTTGTCGTGTCCTGCAGCCAGCGTTCTCTCGGAACCTGTCTTCAGTGCTGCTGTGGGTCTGCTGGCAGATAAGCACACGTGTCTGTCCACTGACAATGTGGACATGGCTCTCAGAGGACTTTTCTTCCCCTGGGTCAGCCAGGGGACGGGAAAGGCACGCGTATTTTTGAGAGTGCTTCATGCAAAGCATCTTTTTCTTTTTCAAAAGGGAGCTCAACCGATGCCAGTCAAGTGGGGTGTGTGTGGCCCAGTGAGTGGCAACCAGGGAGACTGTGGTTGGAGTCCCCTCGCTGTGTCTCTAAAAGAACCAAGATGAACAAGTCATGGCTCTCAGAGGACTTTTCTTCCCCTGGGTCAGCCAGGGGACGGGAAAGGCACGCGTATTTTTGAGAGTGCTTCATGCAAAGCATCTTTTTCTTTTTCAAAAGGGAGCTCAACCGATGCCAGTCAAGTGGGGTGTGTGTGGCCCAGTGAGTGGAAACGAGGGAGACTGTGGTTGGAGTCCCCTCGCTGTGTCTCTAAAAGAACCAAGATGAACAAGTCATGGCTCTCAGAGGACTTTTCTTCCCCTGGGTCAGCCAGGGGACGGGAAAGGCACGCGTATTTTTGAGAGTGCTTCATGCAAAGCATCTTTTTCTTTTTCAAAAGGGAGCTCAACCGATGCCAGTCAAGTGGGGTGTGTGTGGCCCAGTGAGTGGCAACGAGGGAGACTGTGGTTGGAGTCCCCTCGCTGTGTCTCTAAAAGAACCAAGATGAACAAGTCATGGCTCTCAGAGGACTTTTCTTCCCCTGGGTCAGCCAGGGGACGGGAAAGGCACGCGTATTTTTGAGAGTGCTTCATGCAAAGCATCTTTTTCTTTTTCAAAAGGGAGCTCAACCGATGCCAGTCAAGTGGGGTGTGTGTGGCCCAGTGAGTGGAAACGAGGGAGACTGTGGTTGGAGTCCCCTCGCTGTGTCTCTAAAAGAACCAAGATGAACAAGTCATGGCTCTCAGAGGACTTTTCTTCCCCTGGGTCAGCCAGGGGACGGGAAAGGAACGCGTATTTTTGAGAGTGCTTCATGAAAAGCATCTTTTTCTTTTTCAAAAGGGGGCTCAACCGATGCCAGTCAAGTGGGGTGTGTGTGGCCCAGTTAGTGGCAACGAAGGAGACTGTGGTTGGAGTCCCCTCGCTGTGTTTCTAAAAGACCCAAAATGAACAAATCATGGCTCTCAGAGGACTTTTCTTCCCCTGGGTCAGCCAGGGGACGGAAAAAGGCACGCGTATTTTTGAGAGTGCTTCATGCAAAGCATCTTTTTCTTTTTCAAAAGGGAGCTCAACCGATGCCAGTCAAGTGGGGTGTGTGTGGCCCAGTGAGTGGCAACGAGGGAGACTGTGGTTGGAGTCCCCTCGCTGTGTCTCTAAAAGAACCAAGATGAACAAGTCATGGCTCTCAGAGGACTTTTCTTCCCCTGGGTCAGCCAGGGGACGGGAAAGGCACGCGTATTTTTGAGAGTGCTTCATGCAAAGCATCTTTTTCTTTTTCAAAAGGGAGCTCAACCGATGCCAGTCAAGTGGGGTGTGTGTGGCCCAGTGAGTGGAAACGAGGGAGACTGTGGTTGGAGTCCCCTCGCTGTGTCTCTAAAAGAACCAAGATGAACAAGTCATGGCTCTCAGAGGACTTTTCTTCCCCTGGGTCAGCCAGGGGACGGGAAAGGCACGCGTATTTTTGAGAGTGCTTCATGCAAAGCATCTTTTTCTTTTTCAAAAGGGGGCTCAACCGATGCCAGTCAAGTGGGGTGTGTGTGGCCCAGTTAGTGGCAACGAAGGAGACTGTGGTTGGAGTCCCCTCGCTGTGTTTCTAAAAGACCCAAAATGAACAAATCATGGCTCTCAGAGGACTTTTCTTCCCCTGGGTCAGCCAGGGGACGGGAAAGGCACGCGTATTTTTGAGAGTGCTTCATGCAAAGCATCTTTTTCTTTTTCAAAAGGGAGCTCAACCGATGCCAGTCAAGTGGGGTGTGTGTGGCCCAGTGAGTGGCAACCAGGGAGACTGTGGTTGGAGTCCCCTCGCTGTGTCTCTAAAAGAACCAAGATGAACAAGTCATGGCTCTCAGAGGACTTTTCTTCCCCTGGGTCAGCCAGGGGACGGGAAAGGCACGCGTATTTTTGAGAGTGCTTCATGCAAAGCATCTTTTTCTTTTTCAAAAGGGAGCTCAACCGATGCCAGTCAAGTGGGGTGTGTGTGGCCCAGTGAGTGGCAACGAAGGAGACTGTGGTTGGAGTCCCCTCGCTGTGTTTCTAAAAGACCCAAAATGAACAAATCATGGCTCTCAGAGGACTTTTCTTCCCCTGGGTCAGCCAGGGGACGGGAAAGGCACGCGTATTTTTGAGAGTGCTTCATGCAAAGCATCTTTTTCTTTTTCAAAAGGGGGCTCAACCGATGCCAGTCAAGTGGGGTGTGTGTGGCCCAGTTAGTGGAAACGAGGGAGACTGTGGTTGGAGTCCCCTCGCTGTGTCTCTAAAAGAACCAAGATGAACAAGTCATGGCTCTCAGAGGACTTTTCTTCCCCTGGGTCAGCCAGGGGACGGGAAAGGCACGCGTATTTTTGAGAGTGCTTCATGCAAAGCATCTTTTTCTTTTTCAAAAGGGAGCTCAACCGATGCCAGTCAAGTGGGGTGTGTGTGGCCCAGTGAGTGGAAACGAGGGAGACTGTGGTTGGAGTCCCCTCGCTGTGTCTCTAAAAGAACCAAGATGAACAAGTCATGGCTCTCAGAGGACTTTTCTTCCCCTGGGTCAGCCAGGGGACGGGAAAGGCACGCGTATTTTTGAGAGTGCTTCATGCAAAGCATCTTTTTCTTTTTCAAAAGGGGGCTCAACCGATGCCAGTCAAGTGGGGTGTGTGTGGCCCAGTTAGTGGCAACGAAGGAGACTGTGGTTGGAGTCCCCTCGCTGTGTTTCTAAAAGACCCAAAATGAACAAATCATGGCTCTCAGAGGACTTTTCTTCCCCTGGGTCAGCCAGGGGACGGGAAAGGCACGCGTATTTTTGAGAGTGCTTCATGCAAAGCATCTTTTTCTTTTTCAAAAGGGAGCTCAACCGATGCCAGTCAAGTGGGGTGTGTGTGGCCCAGTGAGTGGCAACCAGGGAGACTGTGGTTGGAGTCCCCTCGCTGTGTCTCTAAAAGAACCAAGATGAACAAGTCATGGCTCTCAGAGGACTTTTCTTCCCCTGGGTCAGCCAGGGGACGGGAAAGGCACGCGTATTTTTGAGAGTGCTTCATGCAAAGCATCTTTTTCTTTTTCAAAAGGGAGCTCAACCGATGCCAGTCAAGTGGGGTGTGTGTGGCCCAGTGAGTGGCAACGAAGGAGACTGTGGTTGGAGTCCCCTCGCTGTGTTTCTAAAAGACCCAAAATGAACAAATCATGGCTCTCAGAGGACTTTTCTTCCCCTGGGTCAGCCAGGGGACGGGAAAGGCACGCGTATTTTTGAGAGTGCTTCATGCAAAGCATCTTTTTCTTTTTCAAAAGGGGGCTCAACCGATGCCAGTCAAGTGGGGTGTGTGTGGCCCAGTTAGTGGAAACGAGGGAGACTGTGGTTGGAGTCCCCTCGCTGTGTCTCTAAAAGAACCAAGATGAACAAGTCATGGCTCTCAGAGGACTTTTCTTCCCCTGGGTCAGCCAGGGGACGGGAAAGGCACGCGTATTTTTGAGAGTGCTTCATGCAAAGCATCTTTTTCTTTTTCAAAAGGGAGCTCAACCGATGCCAGTCAAGTGGGGTGTGTGTGGCCCAGTGAGTGGAAACGAGGGAGACTGTGGTTGGAGTCCCCTCGCTGTGTCTCTAAAAGAACCAAGATGAACAAGTCATGGCTCTCAGAGGACTTTTCTTCCCCTGGGTCAGCCAGGGGACGGGAAAGGCACGCGTATTTTTGAGAGTGCTTCATGCAAAGCATCTTTTTCTTTTTCAAAAGGGAGCTCAACCGATGCCAGTCAAGTGGGGTGTGTGTGGCCCAGTGAGTGGCAACCAGGGAGACTGTGGTTGGAGTCCCCTCGCTGTGTCTCTAAAAGAACCAAGATGAACAAGTCATGGCTCTCAGAGGACTTTTCTTCCCCTGGGTCAGCCAGGGGACGGGAAAGGCACGCGTATTTTTGAGAGTGCTTCATGCAAAGCATCTTTTTCTTTTTCAAAAGGGAGCTCAACCGATGCCAGTCAAGTGGGGTGTGTGTGGCCCAGTGAGTGGCAACGAAGGAGACTGTGGTTGGAGTCCCCTCGCTGTGTTTCTAAAAGACCCAAAATGAACAAATCATGGCTCTCAGAGGACTTTTCTTCCCCTGGGTCAGCCAGGGGACGGGAAAGGCACGCGTATTTTTGAGAGTGCTTCATGCAAAGCATCTTTTTCTTTTTCAAAAGGGGGCTCAACCGATGCCAGTCAAGTGGGGTGTGTGTGGCCCAGTTAGTGGAAACGAGGGAGACTGTGGTTGGAGTCCCCTCGCTGTGTCTCTAAAAGAACCAAGATGAACAAGTCATGGCTCTCAGAGGACTTTTCTTCCCCTGGGTCAGCCAGGGGACGGGAAAGGCACGCGTATTTTTGAGAGTGCTTCATGCAAAGCATCTTTTTCTTTTTCAAAAGGGAGCTCAACCGATGCCAGTCAAGTGGGGTGTGTGTGGCCCAGTGAGTGGAAACGAGGGAGACTGTGGTTGGAGTCCCCTCGCTGTGTCTCTAAAAGAACCAAGATGAACAAGTCATGGCTCTCAGAGGACTTTTCTTCCCCTGGGTCAGCCAGGGGACGGGAAAGGCACGCGTATTTTTGAGAGTGCTTCATGCAAAGCATCTTTTTCTTTTTCAAAAGGGGGCTCAACCGATGCCAGTCAAGTGGGGTGTGTGTGGCCCAGTTAGTGGAAACGAGGGAGACTGTGGTTGGAGTCCCCTCGCTGTGTCTCTAAAAGAACCAAGATGAACAAGTCATGGCTCTCAGAGGACTTTTCTTCCCCTGGGTCAGCCAGGGGACGGGAAAGGCACGCGTATTTTTGAGAGTGCTTCATGCAAAGCATCTTTTTCTTTTTCAAAAGGGGGCTCAACCGATGCCAGTCAAGTGGGGTGTGTGTGGCCCAGTTAGTGGAAACGAGGGAGACTGTGGTTGGAGTCCCCTCGCTGTGTCTCTAAAAGAACCAAGATGAACAAGTCATGGCTCTCAGAGGACTTTTTTTCCCCTGGGTCAGCCAGGGGACGGGAAAGGCACGCGTATTTTTGAGAGTGCTTCATGCAAAGCATCTTTTTCTTTTTCAAAAGGGAGCTCAACCGATGCCAGTCAAGTGGGGTGTGTGTGGCCCAGTGAGTGGAAACGAGGGAGACTGTGGTTGGAGTCCCCTCGCTGTGTTATACATGCTTTTAGAAGGGCATGACATGGCTTGGAGGTTGACTTTCATAAAATGCAAACTGTTGGCTACCAAAATGCTGCCTTTCCAACAACTGTGGTTATAGGCAATGAGGAACATACTGATGAAGATGAGACGCAGATACCCGATTGGGATGACAACTTAAATATTCGGTCAGGGCAAGAAGAGGCTCGGTCTGAGGGGGAGGGGAGTGCAAACACAACAATTGATGATGAAGTTCTAGATCCCACCTACTGTCAACCCCCAGTCAGGCACTCGAGGAGGTCAACAGAGGCGGTGGAGGAGGATGCAACCGACGACGAAATTACCTTGCGCCTTCCTGGACAGAGTCGGAGCACTGGTAGCACGTCTACAACTGCATCCTCAGCCACCACTCTGCCTATGAGCATTATTCGGGGTGCATCAACAGGTCGCATGGCCTCTAAGCCTTGCCTAGCCTGTTCCTTTTTTGACATAGAAAAAGATCGCCCAAATCATGTGATATGTAAAATTTGTCATGATTCTCTTAGTAGAGGTCAAAACCTCAGCAGTTTGACAACTTCTTCCATGAATCGTCACATGAATAAATATCATAGGTCCCGGTGGGAAGCTCACTGTGCTGCAATGCGGCCTAGCGGAGCGAACCATCCACCGCCCGCCCCTTCCAGTGCATCCGCGCGCTCTTCATCTTCTAGGACTGTGGGGACAGCTGTCACACCTGTTTTTCCACGCAAAACTTCCACCACTGTAACCGCAACAGGCAGTTTGCTTGGTAGGTCGTCAGTTGGTTTGGAAGGGGAAACAAGTGAGTGTGTACAGCTCTCTCAGACATCGATAGCACCTACGTTGGATGAAGGCAACATCATGTCTCCGCCTGCACTTTCCTCACAAACCTGCATTTTTCCAGGGACACCCTACTCAACACCGTCTACACACAGCAGCCAGATCTCTGTCCCTCAGATGTGGTCAAATAAAAGGCCACTTCCTCCGACCCATGACAAAGCTAAGAGGTTGACTCTATCCCTCTGTAAGCTGTTGGCTACCGAAATGCTGCCTTTCCGCCTAGTGGACACACAGGATTTTAGAGACCTTATGTCTGTCGCTGTGCCCCAGTACCAGATGCCTAGTCGCCACTACTTCTCTAAGAAAGGTGTGCCCGCGCTACACCAGCATGTCGCACACAACATCACCGCTTCCTTGAGAAACTCTGTGTGTGAACGGGTGCATTTCACCACCGATACTTGGACCAGTAAGCATGGACAGGGACGTTACATGTCGCTGACTGGGCACTGGGTAACTATGTTGATAGATGGTGAAGGGTCTGCTGCACAAGTCTTGCCGTCCCCACGACTTGTGTGTCAATCCTCTGTCTGTCCAAGTTCCGCCACTGCTTCTGCATCCTCCACCTCATCTGGGTCCTCCACCTCCGCCCCAAGCCTGCCTGGTCAGGCCACCAGCGTTCTCACTGCGCAGAAGGAATCACGCACCCCTCATTACTATGCTGGCAGCAGAGCGCAACGGCATCAGGCGGTCTTTAGCTTGACATGTCTTGGGAATAAGAGTCACACAGCTGAGGAGTTGTGGTCAGCTCTGCGGTCCGAGTTTAATAAATGGTTGTCTCCACTCAACCTGCAGCCTGGTAAGGCCGTGTGCGACAATGCTGCAAACCTGGGTGCGGCCCTTCGCCTGGGCAAGGTGACACACGTGCCTTGTATGGCTCACGTGTTGAACCTTGTTGTCCAGCAATTTTTAACACACTATCCCGGCCTAGATGGCCTTCTGACCAGGGCACGTAAACTGTCTGCAGTGCTCACTTCCGCCGTTCAACCGCCGCAGCTGAGCGACTTGCATCGCTCCAGAAGTCTTTCGGCCTGCCGGTTCATCGCCTGAAATGCGATGTGGCGACACGCTGGAATTCAACTCTCCACATGTTACAGCGACTGTGGCAGCACCGGCGAGCCCTGGTGCAATACGTCATGATGTATAGCCTGGGCCAACGAGATGCAGAAGTGGGGCAGATCACCCTGATGGAGTGATCTCAGATCAAGGACCTATGCACCGTTCTGCACAGTTTCGACATGGCGACGAATATGTTTAGCGCTGACAATGCCATTATCAGCATGACGATTACAGTCATTTACATGCTGGAGCACACGCTAAACACTAGAGATGAGCGAACCGGTCCCGGTTCGGCTCGAGGCGGTTCGCCGAACGGGGGGTCTGGCTCGAGTTCGGCTCGTCGAACGTTCGACGAACCGAACTCGAGCCCATAGGAAACAATGGCAGGCAATCACAAACACAGTAAAACACCTAGAAAACACCCTCAAAGGTGTCCAAAAGGTGACAAACAACTCACAACACAACACAAACACATGGGAAAGTGACAAGGACATGTACTCATGCGAAAACAAAACAGCTGGACAAGGAAAAAGAGGAGGACACACAGATATAGGCATGGCACGCCCTTCTAAAGTCATGTAAAACACCGCAAGGTGACTCCAAGCGGAGTCTCCCTTTTTTCCAAAAATTGGGCCCCACACACCCACCCCTTCAGTGGCAGCAGTTGTGCCCCAGTTGTACACTTCACAGCTAGATTTGCATCAAGCACATTCAAAAATACGCCATTCTTATCCGTCCCCAGGATGACACCGGGGTAGGTAGCAAAGTCTTTCCTGATCCCAGCTCTGTTCATCTTGGCTTCTTTTAAAAACACAGCAAGCAAGGGTTACTCCAAGCGGAGTCTCCCTTTTTTCCAAAAATTGGGCCCCACACACACCCACCCCTTCAGTGGCAGCACTTGGGCCCCAGTTGTACACTTCACAGCTAGATTTGCATCAAGCACATTCAAAAATACGCTATTCTTAGCCGTCCCCAGGATGACACCGGGGTAGGTA
This sequence comes from Anomaloglossus baeobatrachus, assembly GCF_048569485.1. Classification (NCBI taxonomy): domain Eukaryota; kingdom Metazoa; phylum Chordata; class Amphibia; order Anura; family Aromobatidae; genus Anomaloglossus; species Anomaloglossus baeobatrachus. The sequence continues at coordinate 232,301,306 of NC_134358.1, read as the reverse complement.
GCAAAGTCTTTCCTGATCCCAGCTCTGTTCATCTTGGCTTCTTTTAAAAACACAGCAAGCAAGGGTTACTCCAAGCGGAGTCTCCCTTTTTTCCAAAAATTGGGCCACACAGACACCCACCACATCAGTGGCAGCACTTGGGCCCTAGTTGCAAACAGGATGTTTTGATTTGCATCAAGCACATTCAAAAATACGCTATTCTTAGCCGTCCCCAGGATGACACCGGGGTAGGTAGCAAAGTCTTTCCTGATCCCAGCTCTGTTCATCTTGGCTTCTTTTAAAAACACAGCAAGCAAGGGTTACTCCAAGCGGAGTCTCCCTTTTTTCCAAAAATTGGGCCACACAGACACCCACCCCATCAGTGGCAGCACTTGGGCCCTAGTTGCAAACAGGATGTTTTGATTTGCATCAAGCACATTCAAAAATACGCTATTCTTAGCCGTCCCCAGGATGACACTGGGGTAGGTAGCAAAGTCTTTGCTGACCCATGACTTGTTCATCTTGGCTTCTTTTAAAAACAATGTAAGCAAGGGTTACTCCAAGCGGAGTCTCCCCTTTTTTCCAAAAATTGGGCCCCACACACACCCACCCATTCAGTGGCAGCAGTTGTGCCCCAGTTGTACACTTCACAGCTAGATTTGCATCAAGCACATTCAAAAATACGCCATTCTTATCCGTCCCCAGGATGACACCGGGGTAGGTAGCAAAGTCTTTCCTGATCCCAGCTCTGTTCATCTTGGCTTCTTTTAAAAACACAGCAAGCAAGGGTTACTCCAAGCGGAGTCTCCCTTTTTTCCAAAAATTGGGCCACACAGACACCCACCCCATCAGTGGCAGCACTTGGGCCCTAGTTGCAAACAGGATGTTTTGATTTGCATCAAGCACATTCAAAAATACGCTATTCTTAGCCGTCCCCAGGATGACACCGGGGTAGGTAGCAAAGTCTTTCCTGATCCCAGCTCTGTTCATCTTGGCTTCTTTTAAAAACACAGCAAGCAAGGGTTACTCCAAGCGGAGTCTCCCTTTTTTCCAAAAATTGGGCCACACAGACACCCACCACATCAGTGGCAGCACTTGGGCCCTAGTTGCAAACAGGATGTTTTGATTTGCATCAAGCACATTCAAAAATACGCTATTCTTAGCCGTCCCCAGGATGACACCGGGGTAGGTAGCAAAGTCTTTCCTGATCCCAGCTCTGTTCATCTTGGCTTCTTTTAAAAACACAGCAAGCAAGGGTTACTCCAAGCGGAGTCTCCCTTTTTTCCAAAAATTGGGCCACACAGACACCCACCCCATCAGTGGCAGCACTTGGGCCCTAGTTGCAAACAGGATGTTTTGATTTGCATCAAGCACATTCAAAAATACGCTATTCTTAGCCGTCCCCAGGATGACACTGGGGTAGGTAGCAAAGTCTTTGCTGACCCATGACTTGTTCATCTTGGCTTCTTTTAAAAACAATGTAAGCAAGGGTTACTCCAAGCGGAGTCTCCCCTTTTTTCCAAAAATTGGGCCCCACACACACCCACCCATTCAGTGGCAGCAGTTGTGCCCCAGTTGTACACTTCACAGCTAGATTTGCATCAAGCACATTCAAAAATACGCCATTCTTATCCGTCCCCAGGATGACACCGGGGTAGGTAGCAAAGTCTTTCCTGATCCCAGCTCTGTTCATCTTGGCTTCTTTTAAAAACACAGCAAGCAAGGGTTACTCCAAGCGGAGTCTCCCTTTTTTCCAAAAATTGGGCCACACAGACACCCACCCCATCAGTGGCAGCACTTGGGCCCTAGTTGCAAACAGGATGTTTTGATTTGCATCAAGCACATTCAAAAATACGCTATTCTTAGCCGTCCCCAGGATGACACTGGGGTAGGTAGCAAAGTCTTTGCTGACCCATGACTTGTTCATCTTGGCTTCTTTTAAAAACAATGTAAGCAAGGGTTACTCCAAGCGGAGTCTCCCCTTTTTTCCAAAAATTGGGCCCCACACACACCCACCCATTCAGTGGCAGCAGTTGTGCCCCAGTTGTACACTTCACAGCTAGATTTGCATCAAGCACATTCAAAAATACGCCATTCTTATCCGTCCCCAGGATGACACCGGGGTAGGTAGCAAAGTCTTTCCTGATCCCAGCTCTGTTCATCTTGGCTTCTTTTAAAAACACAGCAAGCAAGGGTTACTCCAAGCGGAGTCTCCCTTTTTTCCAAAAATTGGGCCACACAGACACCCACCCCATCAGTGGCAGCACTTGGGCCCTAGTTGCAAACAGGATGTTTTGATTTGCATCAAGCACATTCAAAAATACGCTATTCTTAGCCGTCCCCAGGATGACACCGGGGTAGGTAGCAAAGTCTTTCCTGATCCCAGCTCTGTTCATCTTGGCTTCTTTTAAAAACACAGCAAGCAAGGGTTACTCCAAGCGGAGTCTCCCTTTTTTCCAAAAATTGGGCCACACAGACACCCACCCCATCAGTGGCAGCACTTGGGCCCTAGTTGCAAACAGGATGTTTTGATTTGCATCAAGCACATTCAAAAATACGCTATTCTTAGCCGTCCCCAGGATGACACTGGGGTAGGTAGCAAAGTCTTTGCTGACCCATGACTTGTTCATCTTGGCTTCTTTTAAAAACAATGTAAGCAAGGGTTACTCCAAGCGGAGTCTCCCCTTTTTTCCAAAAATTGGGCCCCACACACACCCACCCATTCAGTGGCAGCAGTTGTGCCCCAGTTGTACACTTCACAGCTAGATTTGCATCAAGCACATTCAAAAATACGCCATTCTTATCCGTCCCCAGGATGACACCGGGGTAGGTAGCAAAGTCTTTCCTGATCCCAGCTCTGTTCATCTTGGCTTCTTTTAAAAACACAGCAAGCAAGGGTTACTCCAAGCGGAGTCTCCCTTTTTTCCAAAAATTGGGCCACACAGACACCCACCCCATCAGTGGCAGCACTTGGGCCCTAGTTGCAAACAGGATGTTTTGATTTGCATCAAGCACATTCAAAAATACGCTATTCTTAGCCGTCCCCAGGATGACACTGGGGTAGGTAGCAAAGTCTTTGCTGACCCATGACTTGTTCATCTTGGCTTCTTTTAAAAACAATGTAAGCAAGGGTTACTCCAAGCGGAGTCTCCCCTTTTTTCCAAAAATTGGGCCCCACACACACCCACCCATTCAGTGGCAGCAGTTGTGCCCCAGTTGTACACTTCACAGCTAGATTTGCATCAAGCACATTCAAAAATACGCCATTCTTATCCGTCCCCAGGATGACACCGGGGTAGGTAGCAAAGTCTTTCCTGATCCCAGCTCTGTTCATCTTGGCTTCTTTTAAAAACACAGCAAGCAAGGGTTACTCCAAGCGGAGTCTCCCTTTTTTCCAAAAATTGGGCCACACAGACACCCACCACATCAGTGGCAGCACTTGGGCCCTAGTTGCAAACAGGATGTTTTGATTTGCATCAAGCACATTCAAAAATACGCTATTCTTAGCCGTCCCCAGGATGACACCGGGGTAGGTAGCAAAGTCTTTCCTGATCCCAGCTCTGTTCATCTTGGCTTCTTTTAAAAACACAGCAAGCAAGGGTTACTCCAAGCGGAGTCTCCCTTTTTTCCAAAAATTGGGCCACACAGACACCCACCACATCAGTGGCAGCACTTGGGCCCTAGTTGCAAACAGGATGTTTTGATTTGCATCAAGCACATTCAAAAATACGCTATTCTTAGCCGTCCCCAGGATGACACCGGGGTAGGTAGCAAAGTCTTTCCTGATCCCAGCTCTGTTCATCTTGGCTTCTTTTAAAAACACAGCAAGCAAGGGTTACTCCAAGCGGAGTCTCCCTTTTTTCCAAAAATTGGGCCACACAGACACCCACCCCATCAGTGGCAGCACTTGGGCCCTAGTTGCAAACAGGATGTTTTGATTTGCATCAAGCACATTCAAAAATACGCTATTCTTAGCCGTCCCCAGGATGACACTGGGGTAGGTAGCAAAGTCTTTGCTGACCCATGACTTGTTCATCTTGGCTTCTTTTAAAAACAATGTAAGCAAGGGTTACTCCAAGCGGAGTCTCCCCTTTTTTCCAAAAATTGGGCCCCACACACACCCACCCATTCAGTGGCAGCAGTTGTGCCCCAGTTGTACACTTCACAGCTAGATTTGCATCAAGCACATTCAAAAATACGCCATTCTTATCCGTCCCCAGGATGACACCGGGGTAGGTAGCAAAGTCTTTCCTGATCCCAGCTCTGTTCATCTTGGCTTCTTTTAAAAACACAGCAAGCAAGGGTTACTCCAAGCGGAGTCTCCCTTTTTTCCAAAAATTGGGCCACACAGACACCCACCCCATCAGTGGCAGCACTTGGGCCCTAGTTGCAAACAGGATGTTTTGATTTGCATCAAGCACATTCAAAAATACGCTATTCTTAGCCGTCCCCAGGATGACACCGGGGTAGGTAGCAAAGTCTTTCCTGATCCCAGCTCTGTTCATCTTGGCTTCTTTTAAAAACACAGCAAGCAAGGGTTACTCCAAGCGGAGTCTCCCTTTTTTCCAAAAATTGGGCCACACAGACACCCACCCCATCAGTGGCAGCACTTGGGCCCTAGTTGCAAACAGGATGTTTTGATTTGCATCAAGCACATTCAAAAATACGCTATTCTTAGCCGTCCCCAGGATGACACTGGGGTAGGTAGCAAAGTCTTTGCTGACCCATGACTTGTTCATCTTGGCTTCTTTTAAAAACAATGTAAGCAAGGGTTACTCCAAGCGGAGTCTCCCCTTTTTTCCAAAAATTGGGCCCCACACACACCCACCCATTCAGTGGCAGCAGTTGTGCCCCAGTTGTACACTTCACAGCTAGATTTGCATCAAGCACATTCAAAAATACGCCATTCTTATCCGTCCCCAGGATGACACCGGGGTAGGTAGCAAAGTCTTTCCTGATCCCAGCTCTGTTCATCTTGGCTTCTTTTAAAAACACAGCAAGCAAGGGTTACTCCAAGCGGAGTCTCCCTTTTTTCCAAAAATTGGGCCACACAGACACCCACCCCATCAGTGGCAGCACTTGGGCCCTAGTTGCAAACAGGATGTTTTGATTTGCATCAAGCACATTCCAAATCCACAAGCATTTACTCTCCCCAGGATGACACAGGGGTAGTAAATTCCTTCTGGATCCATGACTTGTTCATTTTGATGAACGTCAGTCTGTCCACATTGTCACTGGACAGACGCGTGCGCTTATCTGTCAGCACACACCCAGCAGCACTGAATACACGTTCAGAGACAACGCTGGCAGCTGGACACGACAAAATCTCCAAGGCGTAAGTTGCGAGCTCTGGCCATTTTTGTAGGTTTGAAGCCCAAAAGGAGCAAGGCTCCAGTTGCACAGTCATGGCATCGATGTTCATTTGGAGATACTCCTGTATCATCCTCTCCAGCCGTTGACTATGTGTCAGACTTGTTGTCTCTGGTGGCCTTGCAAAAGAGGGTCTAAAAAAATTATGAAAAGATTCCATAAAATTGCTGTTACCGGCACCAGAAAAGGTCCTACTGGTACGGGTAGACTGTTGAAGATGACGAGACCGTCCCATGTTTGTCAAGTTACAACTGGGAGATTCACTCCCTGCACCTGCACGGTTGTTTGGTGGAAAAGCCGAGCTAAGATCTAGTAACAGCTTCTGCTGATACTCCTGCATACGTGCGTCCTTTCCTATGGCTGGAATTATGTCACAAAATTTGGACTTGTACCGGGGATCTAATAGTGTGGCAATCCAGTAGTCATCATCACTTCTAATTTTGACAATACGACTGTCATGTTGGAGGTAGTGCAACAAAAAGGCACTCATGTGTCTTGCGCAGCCATGCGGACCAAGTCCATGCTGTGTTTTGTGGCATAGAGGTGCTACCCGTTCTTTCTTCCTCTGACATCTGACCCCAACCTCTTTCAACTGAAATTTGACCAAGGTCTCCCTCATCCGCTGAGTCTTCCATGTCCATGGACAGTTCGTCCTCCATTTCTTCATGTTCTCCTGCACCTTGCTCAACATTTCGCCTGCTACTATGCGCCCTTGTCGATCCTGTCCCCCATGGTCCCATGCCTGCTGCGTTGGTGATGATGAACGTCTGGACTTCGTGATGTTGTTGTCCCTTGCGCATATGAATCCTCCTGTAGTTCCTCCCCTTCATGTTGTCCCCCCCCCTGACTCCGAATAGTGTTTAGCGTGTGCTCCAGCATGTAAATGACTGGAATCGTCATGCTGATAATGGCATTGTCAGAGCTAAACATATTCGTCGCCATGTCGAAACTGTGCAGAAGGGTGCATAGGTCCTTGATCTGAGACCACTCCATCAGGGTGATCTGCCCCACCTCTGCATCTCGTTGGCCCAGGCTATACGTCATGACGTATTGCACCAGGCTCTGCGGTGCTGCCACAGTCGCTGTAACATGTGGAGAGTTGAATTCCAGCGTGTCGCCACATCGCATTTCAGGCGATGAACCGGCAGGCCGAAAGACTTCTGGAGCGATGCAAGTCGCTCTGCTGCGGCGCTTGAACGGCGGAAGTGAGCTGACAGTTTTCGTGCCCTGTTCAGAAGGCCATCTAGGCCGGGATAGTGTGTTAAAAATTGCTGCACGACAAGGTTCAACACGTGAGCCATACAAGGTACGTGTGTCACCTTGCCCAGGCGAAGTGCCGCACCAGGTTTGCAGCATTGTCGCACACGGCCTTACCAGGCTGCAGTTTGAGTGGAGACAACCATTTATTAAACTCGGACGCAAAGCTGACCACAACTCCTCAGCTGTGTGACTCTTATTACCAAGACATGTCAAGCTAAAGACCGCCTGATGCCGTTGCGCTCTGCTGCCAGCATAGTAATGAGGGGTGCGTGATTCCTTCTGCGCAGTGAGAACGCTGGTGGCCTGACCAGGCAGGCTTGGGGCGGAGGTGGAGGACCCAGATGAGGTGGAGGATGCAGAAGCAGTGGCGGAACTTGGACAGACAGAGGATTGACACACAAGTCGTGGGGACGGCAAGACTTGTGCAGCAGACCCTTCACCATCTATCACCATAGTTACCCAGTGCCCAGTCAGCGACATGTAACGTCCCTGTCCATGCTTACTGGTCCAAGTATCGGTGGTGAAATGCACCCGTTCACACACAGAGTTTCTCAAGGAAGCGGTGATGTTGTGTGCGACATGCTGGTGTAGCGCGGGCACACCTTTCTTAGAGAAGTAGTGGCGACTAGGCATCTGGTACTGGGGCACAGCGACAGACATAAGGTCTCTAAATCCTGTGTGTCCACTAGGCGGAAAGGCAGCATTTCGGTAGCCAACAGCTTACAGAGGGATAGAGTCAACCTCTTAGCTTTGTCATGGGTCGGAGGAAGTGGCCTTTTATTTGACCACATCTGAGGGACAGAGATCTGGCTGCTGTGTGTAGACGGTGTTGAGGTAGGGTGTCCCTTGAAAAAATGCAGGTTTGTGAGGAAAGTGCAGGCGGAGACATGATGTTGCCTTCATCCAACGTTGGTGCTATCGATGTCTGAGAGAGCTGTACACACTCACTTGTTTCCCCTTCCAAACCAACTGACGACCTTACAAGCAAACTGCCTGTTGCGGTTACAGTGGTGGAAGTTTTGCGTGGAAAAACAGGTGTGGCAGCTGTCCCCACAGTCCCTAGAAGATGAAGAGCGCGCGGATGCAGTGGAAGGGGCGGGCGGTGGATGGTTCGCTCCACTAGGCCGCATTGCAGCACGGTGAGCTTCCCACCGGGACTTATGATATTTAGTCATGTGACGATTCATGGAAGAAGTTGTCAAACTGCTGAGGTTTTGACCTCTACTAACAGAATCATGACAAATGTTACATATCACATGAGTTGGGCGATCTTTTTCGATGTGAAAAAAGGACCAGGCTAGGCAAGGCTTAGAGGCCATGCGACCTGTTGATCCACCCCGAATAATGCTCATAGGCAGAGTGGTGGCTGAGGATGCAGTTGTAGACGTGCTACCAGTGCTCCGACTCTGTCCAGGAAGGCGCAAGGTAACTTCGTCGTCGGTTGCATCCTCCTCCACCGCCTCTGTTGACCTCCTCGAGTGCCTGACTGGGGGTTGACAGTAGGTGGGATCTAGAACGTCATCATCAATTGTTGTGTTTGCACTCCCCTCCCCCTCAGACCGAGCCTCTTCTTGCCCTGACGGAATATTTAAGTTGTCATCCCAATCGGGTATCTGCGTCTCATCTTCATCAGTATGTTCCTCATTGTCTATAACCACAGGTGTTACAGTTTGTGACAAAGGGTCAACATTATGCTCAGAAACTTGGTCCTCACGGCCTGAATCTGAGTCACAAAGGTTCTGGCATCACTGCAGACCATTTCCTGTTCTGTACTCACTGTAGCTTGGAGGCAGACCTCTGATTCCCAGGCTATAGTGTGACTGAACAGCTCTGCAGACTCAGCCATCTCAGTTCCACCATACTGTGCAGGGCTGATGGAGACTTCAGAGCTGGGAGAAAGCAAGTTTGATTGGGATGACAACTCAGAGGACTGGTGTTTTTTGGATGCGGTACTTGAAGTGGCAGAGAGGGCACTTGTTGGACCACTTGAGATCCATTCAAGCATTTTTTCTTTTTTGCCCATCATCTACCTTTGTTCCTGTTGTTCGTGTCCGTAACAAAGGGAGCACATCGGATTGTCCACGGTAAGTAGTAGACATCTTACTTTTGCTGTAGATGGTCTATCTTCAGCAGATGATAATGGAGCTTTGCACCTTCCCCACGGACAAAACCTTTTTTGCCTTTTCCACCACGCCTCTTCCCCTTTCCACCAGCATCTGTCATTTTGCCACTCATGTTGATTGCGACAAGATTGTGGACTGAAAATGTGGTAGTAAAAATTGAGAGGTGGTGAAGATTGCAGTGGTGGTCTAGCTTTATTAACAGCAGAATAATAAAGAATAAATATCCCTGACAATGCAACTTAGTTATAATTAGTTGGAGTGTGCAACGCAGGCAGACGTGCTGCAAATGTCTTTGCACTAGTGGGACTATAGCAAAGTCCAATAGCCACGTATAGGATGCCACTAGGTACACTGAGTGTTTGCTAGTATAATGGCTTGGTTAGAATGAGTTGTAGTGTGCAACGCAGGCAGACGCGCTCTGCAAATGTCTTTGCACTAGTGGGACTATAGCAAAGTCCAATAGCCACGTATAGGATGCCACTAGGTACACTGAGTGTTTGCTAGTATAATGGCTTGGTTAGAATGAGTTGTAGTGTGCAACGCAGGCAGACGCGCTCTGCAAATGTCTTTGCACTAGTGGGACTATAGCAAAGTCCAATAGCCACGTATAGGATGCCACTAGGTACACTGAGTGTTTGCTAGTATAATGGCTTGGTTAGAATGAGTTGTAGTGTGCAACGCAGGCAGACGCGCTCTGCAAATGTCTTTGCACTAGTGGGACTATAGCAAAGTCCAATAGCCACGTATAGGATGCCACTAGGTACACTGAGTGTTTGCTAGTATAATGGCTTGGTTAGAATGAGTTGTAGTGTGCAACGCAGGCAGACGCGCTCTGCAAATGTCTTTGCACTAGTGGGACTATAGCAAAGTCCAATAGCCACGTATAGGATGCCACTAGGTACACTGAGTGTTGCTAGTATAATGGCTTGGTTAGAATGAGTTGTAGTGTGCAACGCAGGCAGACGCGCTCTGCAAATGTCTTTGCACTAGTGGGGACTATAGCAAAGTCCAATAGCCACGTATAGGATGCCACTAGGTACACTGAGTGTTTGCTAGTATAATGGCTTGGTTAGAATGAGTTGTAGTGTGCAACGCAGGCAGACGCGCTCTGCAAATGTCTTTGCACTAGTGGGACTATAGCAAAGTCCAATAGCCACGTATAGGATGCCACTAGGTACACTGAGTGTTTGCTAGTATAATGGCTTGGTTAGAATGAGTTGTAGTGTGCAACGCAGGCAGACGCGCTCTGCAAATGTCTTTGCACTAGTGGGACTATAGCAAAGTCCAATAGCCACGTATAGGATGCCACTAGGTACACTGAGTGTTTGCTAGTATAATGGCTTGGTTAGAATGAGTTGTAGTGTGCAACGCAGGCAGACGCGCTCTGCAAATGTCTTTGCACTAGTGGGACTATAGCAAAGTCCAATAGCCACGTATAGGATGCCACTAGGTACACTGAGTGTTTGCTAGTATAATGGCTTGGTTAGAATGAGTTGTAGTGTGCAACGCAGGCAGACGCGCTCTGCAAAATGTCTTTGCACTAGTGGGACTATAGCAAAGTCCAATAGCCACGTATAGGATGCCACTAGGTACACTGAGTGTTTGCTAGTATAATGGCTTGGTTAGAATGAGTTGTAGTGTGCAACGCAGGCAGACGCGCTCTGCAAATGTCTTTGCACTAGTGGGACTATAGCAAAGTCCAATAGCCACGTATAGGATGCCACTAGGTACACTGAGTGTTTGCTAGTATAATGGCTTGGTTAGAATGAGTTGTAGTGTGCAACGCAGGCAGACGCGCTCTGCAAAATGTCTTTGCACTAGTGGGACTATAGCAAAGTCCAATAGCCACGTATAGGATGCCACTAGGTACACTGAGTGTTTGCTAGTATAATGGCTTGGTTAGAATGAGTTGTAGTGTGCAACGCAGGCAGACGCGCTCTGCAAATGTCTTTGCACTAGTGGGACTATAGCAAAGTCCAATAGCCACGTATAGGATGCACTAGGTACACTGAGTGTTTGCTAGTATAATGGCTTGGTTAGAATGAGTTGTAGTGTGCAACGCAGGCAGACGCGCTCTGCAAATGTCTTTGCACTAGTGGGACTATAGCAAAGTCAATAGCCACGTATAGGATGCCACTAGGTACACTGAGTGTTTGCTAGTATAATGGCTTGGTTAGAATGAGTTGTAGTGTGCAACGCAGGCAGACGCGCTCTGCAAATGTCTTTGCACTAGTGGGACTATAGCAAAGTCCAATAGCCACGTATAGGATGCCACTAGGTACACTGAGTGTTTGCTAGTATAATGGCTTGGTTAGAATGAGTTGTAGTGTGCAACGCAGGCAGACGCGCTCTGCAAATGTCTTTGCACTAGTGGGACTATAGCAAAGTCCAATAGCCACGTATAGGATGCCACTAGGTACACTGAGTGTTTGCTAGTATAATGGCTTGGTTAGAATGAGTTGTAGTGTGCAACGCAGGCAGACGCGCTCTGCAAATGTCTTTGCACTAGTGGGACTATAGCAAAGTCCAATAGCCACGTATAGGATGCCACTAGGTACACTGAGTGTTTGCTAGTATAATGGCTTGGTTAGAATGAGTTGTAGTGTGCAACGCAGGCAGACGCGCTCTGCAAATGTCTTTGCACTAGTGGGACTATAGCAAAGTCCAATAGCCACGTATAGGATGCCACTAGGTACACTGAGTGTTTTGCTAGTATAATGGCTTGGTTAGAATGAGTTGTAGTGTGCAACGCAGGCAGACGCGCTCTGCAAATGTCTTTGCACTAGTGGGACTATAGCAAAGTCCAATAGCCACGTATAGGATGCCACTAGGTACACTGAGTGTTTGCTAGTATAATGGCTTGGTTAGAATGAGTTGTAGTGTGCAACGCAGGCAGACGCGCTCTGCAAATGTCTTTGCACTAGTGGGACTATAGCAAAGTCCAATAGCCACGTATAGGATGCCACTAGGTACACTGAGTGTTTGCTAGTATAATGGCTTGGTTAGAATGAGTTGTAGTGTGCAACGCAGGCAGACGCGCTCTGCAAATGTCTTTGCACTAGTGGGACTATAGCAAAGTCCAATAGCCACGTATAGGATGCCACTAGGTACACTGAGTGTTTGCTAGTATAATGGCTTAGTTATCAGTTGGAGTGTGCAGAGGACAAGAGGGTACAGTGGCAGGATTGTGGTGCTCTGGGTAGAGGAATGGAAGCCTGCCTTTCTATTCCCTCCTAATGGTGAAATGCAGGTAGGAAATCCCTGACCTGGGCTACACAGACGCTGTTGCTGTTTGCAGGACCTGTCACCTATGGCTCTCTGACCCTGCCGGTTGGAGCCCTTAAAAGGACTGCTATAAAGTGCTCTCCCTAAGCTGTCTAACGCTGTGTATGCAGCGCATACAGCTGTATCGGCTATAGGACTCAGGAAGACGGAGCTGCGACAGTGATGTCTGACACCAAAGACGCAGAAGGCAGATAATGGCGTCCGTGAAGAAAATGTCCGGTTTTATAATGCAGGGACATGTGACATGCAGATCCTATCACACATGCCGTTGCTTCTCTGGCTCAAAGTCCACTTAGCTGTGTGTGTGTCTGGGATTGGCTGACATGCTGGCCCGCCCCACAAGACGCGCGCACTTAGGGAAGGAAGACAAGAAAAAAAAAAAAAAAAAATGGCGATCGCCATTATACAAACAGCAGTGATCTGAAGGCGCTGTTCACGCACACTATACACTGAAATGTGATAATAGTTTGATTCACAGAGTGACTTACACTATTACAGCAGAAACCAAGCTATGATTTAGCTGTTTTTTGGCTGCTAGAACCGTTCTCGAACGTTTCTAGAACTACCGAGCTTTTGCAAAAAGCTCGAGTTCTAGTTCGATCTAGAACATGCCCCAAAATCACTCGAGCCGCGAACTGGAGAACCACGAACCACGAACCGCGCTCAACTCTACTAAACACTATTCGGAGTCAGGGGGTGGGACAACAGGAAGGGGAGGAACTACAGGAGGATTCATATGCGCAAGACACAACAACATCACCAAGGTCCAGACGTTCATCATCACCAACGCGGCAGGCATGGGACCATGGGGGACAGGGATCAACAAGGGCGCATGGTAGCAGGCGAGATGTTGAGGAAGGTGCAGGAGGACATGAAGATATGGAGGACGAACTGTCCATGGACATGGAAGACTCAGCGGATGAGGGAGACCTTGGTCAAAATTCAGTTGAAAGAGGTTGGGGGGAGATGTCAGAGGAAGAAAGAACGGTTAGCACCTCTATGCCACAAACACAGCGTGGACTTGGTCCGCATGGCTGCGCAAGACACATGAGTGCCTTCTTGTTGCACTACCTCCAACATGACCCTCGGATTGTCAAAATTAGAAGTGATGATGACTACTGGCTTGCCACACTATTAGATCCCCGGGACAAGTCCAAATTTTGTGACATAATTCCACCCATAGAAAGGGACGCACGTATGCTGGAGTATCAGCATAAGCTGTTACTCGATCTTAGCTCGGCTTTTACACCAAACAACCGTGCAGGTGAAGGGAGTGATTCTCCCAGTTGTAACTTGACAAACATGGGACGGCATCGTCATCTTCAACAGTCTACCCGTACCAGTAGGACCGTATCTGGTGCTGGTAACAGCAATTTTATGGAATATTTTCATAATTTTTTTAGACCCTCCTTTGCAAGGCCACCAGAGACAACAAGTCTGACACATAGTCAACGGATGGAGAGGATGATACAGGAGTATCTCCAAATGAACATCGATGCAATGACTTTGCAAATGGAGCCTTGCTCCTTTTGGGCTTCAAATCTAGAAAAATTGACAGAGCTCTCCAGTTACGCCTTGGAGATTTTGTCGTGTGCAGCTGCCAGCGTTGTCTCTGAACGTGTCTTCTTCAGTGCTGCTGGGTGTGTGCTGACAGATAAGCGCACGCGTCTGTCCAGTGACAATGTGGACACACTGACGTTCATCAAAATGAACAAGTCATGGATCCAGAAGGAATTTACTACCCCTGTGTCATCCTGGGGAGAGTAAATGCTTGTGGATTTGGAATGTGCTTGATGCAAATCAAAACATCCTGTTTGCAACTAGGGCACAAGTGCTGCCACTGATGGGGTGTCTGTGTGCCCAATGTTGGGAAAAAAGGTAGACTCCGCTTGGAGTAACCCTTGCTTGATGTGTTTTTTAAAAATGATACAAGATGAACAGATCTGAAGGCAAGATGAAGGCAACATCATGTCTCCGCCTGCACTTTTCTCACAAACCTGCATTTTTCCAGGGACACCCTACTCAACACCGTCTACAGACAGCAGCCAGATCTCTTTCCCTCAGATGTGGTCAAATAAAAGGCCACTTACTGCGACCCATGACAAAGCTAAGTGGTTGACTCTATCCCTCTGTAAGCTGTTGGCTACCGAAATGCTGCCTTTACGCGTAGTGGACACACAGGATTTTACAGACCTTATGTCTGTCGCTGTGCCCCAGTACCACATGCCCAATCACCACTGCTTCTCCAAGAAAAGCATGCCCGCGCTACACCAGCATGTCGCACACAACATCACCACTTCCTTGAGAAAATCTGTGTGCGACAGGGTGCATTTCAACACAGATACTTGGACCAGTAAGCATAGACAGGGTCATTACATGTCACTGACTGGGCACTGGCAAACTATGGTGAGAGATGGAGAAGGGTCTGCTGTACAAGTCTTGCCATCCCCACGAGTTGTTTCAATCCTTGTTCTGTATGTAGAAGTTAATACACTGCTTCTGCCTCTTCAACCTCGTGTGGGTCCTCTACCTTGGCGCAAACCCTGTGTGGTCAGGCCACCCTTCCTTGCAACTGCGCACAAGGACTACCACACACCTCCTTACTATGCTGGCAGCAGAGCTCAATGCCATCAGGCGGTCAAAGCTTTACTTTGAAATGTATGGGAAATGTGAGTCACACCGCTATTACAGAGAATAGTAGTCAGGCAGGGTCAAAACATTAATTGAGGAACAGGAACAGAATGGGACGGCCAGGAAAGAATCAGAAAACAAGCAGAGTTGAAATGCGTATCGGCCAACAAGGTACATAAACAGCAAGCAGGAAAAGTAGTCAGGTAACAAGCACACAAAATCATAAAACTGAACTGGGGGTAAAATTAACCAGAGGTTCATAGCTATGTCTGGCAGTGGTCTGCAGACAGGATGGGCATAAAAAAGGGTGTGGTGTCTTCCCATTGGTTGTAGCTGAATGATGGTATTTCATCGGTGAGATACCCACCAGCTACATTCAGCCAGAGATTCTGCATCTGTCAAGGTAATGCAGCCCAGTGGGTGAGCATAACCTGCGTCCACCTGCGCCGCTGGCATCGACTACTCTCACATCATCAGCACTATTCATGAAAGGAACACGTTGTCACCTGGCAACCGGAGTACAAATTGACGGAGCGGACTACGTTGGTGACTTAACAGCCGTGTGCGGCAATGATGCAAACCTGGCTGCGGGCCATCCTCAGGGCAATGTGACACACGTGCCTTTTAGGGTTCACGTGTTGAACCGAATTCGCCAGCAATTTTTAAAACACCATCACGGCCTACATGGCCTTGTGCAGTGGGCACGCTCGCTATGTGCTCACTTCCATCGTGCGCACACAGCAGCTCAACAACTTTCATCACTCCGGAAGTCTTAGGGTCTGGCAGTTAAACGCCGTAAATGCGATGTTTCGACACGCAGGAATTGGAATCTGCACATGTTGCAGCGTGTGTGGCAGCACCGCAGAGCCCTGCTGAAATACGGTAAGACATATAGCCTGGGATAACTTGATCCAGAGGTGGTGCAGATCACGCTGCTGGAGTGGTGTCAGATCAAGGACCTATGCACCCTGCTACACAGTTTTGAAATGTCGACGAAGATGTTTAGCACTGGCAATGTCATTCTCAGCGTGACAATTCTGGTCATCTACATGATGGAGCACACTGTAATTATTATTCTGAGTCAGGTGTTGGGACAAGAGGAAGGGGAGGAAGTACAGGAGGAGTCATATGCGGAAGGGATAACAAGATCTACGAGGTCCAGATGGTCAGCGGCACCTATGCGGCATTCATGGTGAGGGAGAGGGATTAACAAGGGCGCATAGTATCAGCAAAAAGTGTTGATGAAAGTGCAGGAGCCCATGAAGAAATGGAGGACGAACTGGCGATGGGCATGGAAGACTCAGCAGATGAGTGAGAGCTTGCTCACATTTCGGTTGTGCGAGGTTGTGGGTAGAGGGCAGAGGAAGGATGCACGATTCTCACCTCTCTGCCACCAACACACCAAGGACTTGGTCCTCCTGGATGCACAAGACACATGAGCGCCTTCTTGCTGCACTACCTACATGACCCTCGGATTGTATGAATTTGAACTAATCCTGAATACTGGGTTGCCACACTGTTAGATCCCCGGTACAAGACAAAATTTGGCGAACTAATTCCTGCCATAGAAATAGACGCACGTATACAGGAGTATCTGCAGAATGTGGTACGCAATCTTAGATCTACTTGTCCACTAAACACCAGTGCTGCACAGAGTGAATCTCAACGCTTTGTCATGGATAGGAGGAAATGGTCTTTTACTTGTCCACATCGGAGGGACCGAGGGATGGCTGCTGTGCTGAGATGGCGTTGAGTACGGTGTCCCTGCACAGTTGCACTTTTGGTCATATCCCAAAATGAGTTGAAAAAGGACAGATGCTGTTGGAAAGGGGAACAGGTGTGTTGGAAAGGGGAAAAAAGTTTTGGTCCGTGGATTTGGTGGTTAAGCAACTGTAACATTTGCTGAAGAAACAACATCTGTTACAGTGGGACTGGCAGATTTGGATAAAGTGGTATATAATCTGTGACCGCTATATAACGAAAATTAATAAGAAAAGAAAGAGAAAGGTATATATCCCCATCAGCAGTCAGTGTCCACCGTGCTCCCAGTTGGAAAAGGAGAGGTTGGCAACTTGAAGGTTTGGTGGAGGATACAGAGCTGTGTGGCTATGAAACTAATAGTAGCCTGAACCGAGTTAGACGCCATTCGGATCTGGAGACTGTGAGCCCTGTTAGCGTCACAGGGTCCACATGCCCACCCAGCCCAGGAACTCCCTGTTAACAACACAGGGGCCATTGAGTACGCTGACCGTGTGCGTAGGGGCCACACCTGTGGACAGCAGGCGCATCAGCAGCAGCAGGCCTGTTAATGCCACTGGGCTGCACAAGCAGGACTGTTAGGACAGGAGCTGGTCTTAACCGTTCTGCGTTACCAACTGTGGTGGTGGCCTGCATCCACCACCCGATCCCTGCCTACCTCTGGCCTAAAGCCGCAATGGGTTCAACACATGGAGGTGTGCTCTTTCGGAGCATAATAGAAGACTGCGCACCTCCTTGTTGGCTCCAGCCCCTTTTATAACCTGGGTCCGCCCCAAACCAGGGTGAACCACAATGCACCTCCTGGAGACAAAAGTAGAGTGACACGTCATGAGTGGCATAACTAGCGTCCTATTTGGAAACGCAACTTCAATGATGACCTCATGGCTGCCATGACCCAAACACCTCACCAGTCATCGTCTGAGCATCAATAATGCGGTGACAAGTCATAGGTGTGGGCCTCTGCAAGCCATTTGGGAGGACACCTGATGCCCTGTGGTCTATATGGGACCCCCACATCAGGGCCAGGGCCAAAGAGTTCATTACCGGACCTAGTCTCTGATGCAGGAAGTGCCTGAGCATGCTCAGTAGCATGAAATACAGTCTCTGAAAAAAGACTATCAGCTTTAGCATGGTGTCTATGCCCAAAACAGGACTTAGACCCGGCACGGAATGCAAGCACCTGTGCAAAGAGGCTTTTCACACTTAGTGTGGGAGCATGCGCTGTATCCCGAAATGAAAACTTAGCGTCAGGAATGGCACAGTCAGGCTGAGCATACTCACTAGGCGAAACACTGTAATTATGCTGCAGCTGGGGTACATCGGCACACGCATGCGCACTAGCTGCCTCTCCACACTTAGACGTGGAGGGGAAATTTGTCTTGGAGATGCTGTCTATGAACAGAAGGAAAAGCTAAAGGAAGCCTGACTTTCTATCCCTCCGAATTATGAAATGCAGCAATGAATTCCATGAGTTTGCTATAACATTAGCGTAGCAAAATGTGCATGAGGGTGTGATGTAGAGGTGCTAGAAATAGCTTGTCACCAGTGGGGCACTAATGGAATACAACAGCCAGTTCTATGATGCCACAAAATGGCAGTATTTTGTGCTATCATTATAGCTTATTAAAAACAGAGCACGAGGTTGTCATGCAGAGGTGCTGCACATAGATTTGCAGTAGTGTGAATTGACAAAAGTACAATAGCCACGTTTAGGATACAACTAGGTACAGTGAGTGTTTGCTAGTAAAATTGCTTAGTTTAAAAAAGTTGTAGTGTGCAATGCAGGCAGACGTGCTATGCAAATGTCTTTGCACTAGTGGGACTATAGCAAAGTCCAATAGCCACGTATAGGATGCCACTAGGTACACTGAGTGTGTGCTAGTATAATGGCTTCGTTATAATTTGTTGGAGTGTGCAACGCAGGCAGATGCGCTCTGCAAATGTCTTGGCACTAGTGGGACTATAGCAAAGTCCAATAGCCACGTATAGGATGCCACTAGGTACACTGTGTGTTTGCTAGTATAATGGATGAGTTTAAAAAAGATAGAGTGTGCAATGCAGGCAGACGTGCTGCAAATAACGTTCCAATACTGTGAATTGACAAAAGTACAATAGCCACGTTTAGGATACAACTAGGTACAGTGAGTGTTTGCTAGTATAATGGCTTCGTTATAATTAGTTGGAGTGTGCAACGCAGGCAGATGCGCTCTGCAAATGTCTTGGCACTAGTGGGACTATAGCAAAGTCCAATAGCCACGTATAGGATGCCACTAGGTACACTGACTGTTTGGTAGTATAATGGCTGAGTTTAAAAAAGTTAGAGTGTGCAATGCAGGCAGACGTGCTGCAAATAACGTTCCAATACTGTGAATTGACAAAAGTACAATAGCCACGTTTAGGATGCCACTAGGTACACTGACTGTTTGCTAGTATAATGGCTGAGTTTAAAAAAGTTAGAGTGTGCAATGCAGGCAGACGTGCTGCAAATAACGTTCCAATACTGTGAATTGACAAAAGTACAATAGCCACGTTTAGGATGCCACTAGGTACACTGACTGTTTGCTAGTATAATGGCTGAGTTTAAAAAAGTTAGAGTGTGCAATGCAGGCAGACGTGCTGCAAATAACGTTCCAATACTGTGAATTGACAAAAGTACAATAGCCACGTATAGGATGCCACTAGGTACACTGACTGTTTGCTAGTATAATGGCTGAGTTTAAAAAAGTTAGAGTGTGCAATGCAGGCAGACGTGCTGCAAATAACGTTCCAATACTGTGAATTGACAAAAGTACAATAGCCACGTTTAGGATGCCACTAGGTACACTGACTGTTTGCTAGTATAATGGCTGAGTTTAAAAAAGTTAGAGTGTGCAATGCAGGCAGACGTGCTGCAAATAACGTTCCAATACTGTGAATTGACAAAAGTACAATAGCCACGTTTAGGATGCCACTAGGTACACTGACTGTTTGGTAGTATAATGGCTGAGTTTAAAAAAGTTAGAGTGTGCAATGCAGGCAGACGTGCTGCAAATAACGTTCCAATACTGTGAATTGACAAAAGTACAATAGCCACGTTTAGGATGCCACTAGGTACACTGACTGTTTGGTAGTATAATGGCTGAGTTTAAAAAAGTTAGAGTGTGCAATGCAGGCAGACGTGCTGCAAATAACGTTCCAATACTGTGAATTGACAAAAGTACAATAGCCACGTTTAGGATACAACTAGGTACAGTGAGTGTTTGCTAGTATAATGGCTGAGTTTAAAAAAGTTAGAGTGTGCAATGCAGGCAGACGTGCTGCAAATAACGTTCCAATACTGTGAATTGACAAAAGTACAATAGCCACGTTTAGGATGCCACTAGGTACAGTGAGTGTTTGCTAGTATAATGGCTGAGTTTAAAAAAGTTAGAGTGTGCAATGCAGGCAGACGTGCTGCAAATAACGTTCCAATACTGTGAATTGACAAAAGTACAATAGCCACGTTTAGGATGCCACTAGGTACACTGACTGTTTGCTAGTATAATGGCTGAGTTTAAAAAAGTTAGAGTGTGCAATGCAGGCAGACGTGCTGCAAATAAAAAAGATCACCATTGCATGTGACAGATCTGTTCAAACTGACGTTTTCCGTAAGGAGACGTCGGTGAACAGTCTGTTACATGCATCTTCGGCCCATCTACCATCAATCATCAGGGCTGTCCCCATAGGTCAATTTCTCAGAATGAAAAGGGTGTGCTCATCAGACACCCTTTTTGAAAGGCAGGCAGGGGACCTCTCCCAACGTTTTAAGGATAGGGGTTATAGTGCAAGAGGTATTAAATCAGGTTATGCCAGAGCCAGAGCCACGCCCAGAAGTGATCTCCTTTCAGTAACTCCTAAATTGAATACCAATAAACCAGCTATTAGGTTCATTTCCACATTTAATAATCAGTGGGAGGACATTAGACGCATCTTAACCAAACATTGGTCTGTCCTGACAACCGAACCTACTCTTAAAAAAGCTTTGTCAGAGCGTCCCCTGATGACTGCAAGAAGGGGGAGGAACCTAAAAGATCTTTTGGTTCACAGCCATTATGTATGTAAAAACCCGCTCCCATTTAATATTGGGAAACCTAAATGGGGGTGCTTTCCTTGTGGGTCTTGCCTCTCGTGTAAAAACATTGAGAGGGCAACATCGTTTTCGTCGGTAGATGGCCTGAGAGAGTTTGAGATCAGGAAATACATCACCTGCAGCACTGATTTTGTAATCTATTTAGCCAAATGTGGTTGTGGTTTATCCTATGTCGGTTTAACATCAAGACAATTACGTGTTCGCATTCGCGAACACGTTAGGGATATAACTGCTGCAGTTGATGTAGATGATCTCGACTCTCTCAGGACCATCCCTAGACACTTCAAACTATTCCACAATTGTAATTCCTCCTCCCTTCGTGTTAGGGGTATTGACAAGTTGCATATGGGTTCTAGAGGTGGTAACTTTAAGCAGGCTTTGGCACGCCTGGAATGCAGGTGGATTGTCACCTTGGGCACGATGTCGCCCAAAGGTCTTAACGAAAAATTGTCATTTGCCCCTTTTCTCTAATTGAGCTCACTTGTGTTCCATCATGGTGGAGTTCTTATGGTTTATGTGGCAATTTAGTGTGTACAACCGCCTCTCTGTCATTTTATTTGTGTGTTAGTGTTGTTGTTGTTTTTAATTCCTCATCTCTTTTCTTTTATTTTTAATTTAGCTATGCTCTCTACATATATTTATATATATCTTCCGGATTATCTTTCTAAATACAATAATTGGAGGCTTGGATCGGTGGATATTATATAATTTGGATTTTTGGACCGTGGAAAAACCTAAGTGTTATCACCTACGCATCTAAATACATCTCAATATTGGATGATATGATCCCTGACGGAATCTTGGATATGCTATAATATACTTGGATCGTATTACGTCTTTTATATATATATATATATATGAATTATTAATGCCTGTCTGCTTAATACATAGTAGCCTCTGCTATGATCTGTATTTATCCCCTTTATGTGTGGTGTTCATCTGGGACAGTCTAGGATATAAGAATTTTATTATTATATATCTTTATCTATTGTCTCTCACTGTGTAGATGGTGCCCCACACATATTAGGACTATATGGTTTGGCTGCAGCATATTTCAGACAGGTTTAACATCTTCATATTTGGTTTCATTCTTCCAATATTTATCTGTGCAGTGTTGACTTTAATGGATGCGCATTTATCTTTTGGTATTTATTCTATTTATTGATATTGATATTCCTTCCCTCTGTGCCCCTCCACGTTCTTGCCCTCACTTTTGCCTTTAGAGAGCATGGCTGCCACTATGTGCGCATGAGCAGTGACTCCACATTAATGTGTGCCTCTGACGGTCTCCGTACAGGCTGAGGGAGGTGTGTCATGTGACGACATGACTCACACCCTCGTTATCCCTGGGAGTTCCCGATGACGTGCACCGCTCATTGTGGTTTCACTCCTCATGCTCCAATCAAATTCAGTGGCTCTTGTTTTAAACTCCTTCACACTACACAGTTGTAGCGCAGCTCCCCGAGGAAGGTCACGAAACGTGCGCGTCGGAGCACGCCACGTCGGGTAGTTAACACATATGGGTAAGTGTTTCACATTTATTACGGCTTTATAACTTTAAATTCAGCTGGTAATTTGCCTTGTCGCTGAACACGTACTAAGCTGTTGAATGTGAAACAGGGCACATCGCTCATTATGTCTATTTACTGTCAGCAGGTCTGCTCTGCATTCCTTATCTTTACTGTATAATTTAATTAGACCCACCCCCTGGGCTTACGGTTTTGGCGATCTGCCCTGTGGTATTACATCTATCAGCTATTGTTTGTGAAACTGAGCTTATCGCTCTTTTATGTTCACTAACAGCGGGTCTGCTACTTTGCATTCCTTTATTGTACAGCTAAACTAGATTCATCCTCCGGGCTCACAGCTTTGGTTTGGCATTAGCCTTAAGCATTGCTGTTTTCCTGCAGGTGGATCTAGTTTAACTCCTCACTGTCTGACACAGATCACTCAGTATGTTTATTTACTATCGGCAGGTCTGCTTTGCATTCCTTATCTTTAACTAGTTTCACTCCCTGGGCTCACGGCTTTGGCAATCTGCCCTGTGGTATTACATTTATCAGTTGTTGATAGTGAAACGGAGCTTATTGCTCATTTATGTTTACTAACAGTGGGTCTGCTATTTTGTATATCTTACTGCACAGCTAAACTGGATTCATCCTCCCGGCTTACAGCTTTGTTTTTGCCTCAGCCTCAAGCATCACTGTTCTCCTGCAGGTGGATGTAGTTTAACTCCTCACTGTCTGACACACTCGGACATTGGGGTGTTTTTCTATGGCTATTATAACATCTCCTTATATACAGTTACCTTGCTGATACCCTTATTCAGTTTTTTTTCCCAATGTGTACTACCCGATTTTTTTATGGTTCCTGGTATTTTCCTGACATTAACCTGATTGTCTTTATATATACATTTTTATGAAACAAACTTTTTTCCTCTTATGCCTGTAATTGTATACTAATAAAATTTCATTGGATTATTTGCAAGAGGTTGTTATACTGTGCATTATTTTTGATTAATCGATATCCTCACTAGTAGAAACCCCTGCTCTCTCTTGTTTTCCTGTATTTCCAATATGGGGTCTAGTGTTTTTGGATATTAACTATGACAGGTCTAATTATCCCTACCCTTTTCATATATGTGCTGCAAATAACGTTCCAATACTGTGAATTGACAAAAGTACAATAGCCACGTTTAGGATGCCACTAGATACACTGACTGTTTGCTAGTATAATGGCTGAGTTTAAAAAACTTGGAGTGTGCAATGCAGGCAGATGTGCTCTGCAAATGTCTTGGCACTAGTGGGACTATAGCAAAGTCCAATAGCCACGTATAGGATGCCACTAGGTACACTGAGTGTGTGCTAGTATAATGGCTTCGTTATAATTTGTTGGAGTGTGCAACGCAGGCAGATGCGCTCTGCAAATGTCTTGGCACTAGTGGGACTATAGCAAAGTCCAATAGCCACGTATAGGATGCCACTAGGTACACTGAGTGTTTGCTAGTATAATGGCTTCGTTATAATTAGTTGGAGTGTGCAACGCAGGCAGATGCGCTCTGCAAATGTCTTGGCACTAGTGGGACTATAGCAAAGTCCAATAGCCACGTATAGGATGCCACTAGGTACACTGAGTGTTTGCTAGTATAATGGCTTAGTTATAATGAGTTGGAGTGTGCAACGCAGGCAGATGCGCTCTGCAAATGTCTTGGCACTAGTGGGACTATAGCAAAGTCCAATAGCCACGTATAGGATGCCACTAGGTACACTGAGTGTTTGCTAGTATAATGGCTTCGTTATAATTAGTTGGAGTGTGCAACGCAGGCAGATGCGCTCTGCAAATGTCTTGGCCCTAGTGGGACTATAGCAAAGTCCAATAGCCACGTATAGGATGCCACTAGGTACACTGAGTGTTTGCTAGCATAATGGCTTAGTTATAATGAGTTGGAGTGTGCAACGCAGGCAGATGCGCTCTGCAAATGTCTTGGCACTAGTGGGACTATAGCAAAGTCCAATAGCCACGTATAGGATGCCACTAGGTACACTGAGTGTTTGCTAGTATAATGGCTTAGTTATAATTCGTTGGAGTGTGCAACGCAGGCAGACGTGCTGCAAATGTCTTGGCACTAGTGGGACTATAGCAAAGTCCAATAGCCACGTATAGGATGCCACTAGGTACACTGAGTGTTTGCTAGTATAATGGCTTCGTTATAATTAGTTGGAGTGTGCAACGCAGGCAGATGCGCTCTGCAAATGTCTTGGCACTAGTGGGACTATAGCAAAGTCCAATAGCCACGTATAGGATGCCACTAGGTACACTGAGTGTTTGCTAGTATAATGGCTTCGTTATAATTTGTTGGAGTGTGCAACGCAGGCAGATGCGCTCTGCAAATGTCTTGGCCCTAGTGGGACTATAGCAAAGTCCAATAGCCACGTATAGGATGCCACTAGGTACACTGAGTGTTTGCTAGTATAATGGCTGAGTTTAAAAAACTTGGAGTGTGCAATGCAGGCAGATGTGCTCTGCTAATGTCTTTGCACTAGTGGGACTATAGCAAAGTCCAATAGCCACAGATAGGATGCCACTAGGTACACTGAGTGTTTGCTAGTATAATGGCTTACTTAGAATGAGTTGGAGTGTGCAGAGGACAAGAGGGTACAGTGGCAGGATTGTGGTGCTCTGGGTAGAGGAATGGAAGCCTGCCTTTCTATTCCCTCCTAATGGTGAAATGCAGGGAGGAAATCCCTGACCTGGGCTACACAGACGCTGTTGCTGTTTGCAGGACCTGTCACCTATGGCTCTCTGACCCTGCCGGTACGAGCCCTTAAAAGGACTGCTAGAATGTGCTCTCCCTAAGCTGTCTAACGCTGTGTATGCAGCGCATACAGCTGTATCGGCGATAGGACAAAGGACGGAACTGCGACAGTGATGTCTGACACCAAAGACGCAGAAGGCAGATAATGGCGATCGTGAAGAAAATGTCCGGTTTTATAATGCAGGGACATGTGACATGCAGATCCTATCACACATGCCGTTGCTTCTCTGCCTCAAAGTCCACTTAGGTGTGTGTGTGTCTGTGATTGGCTGACATGCTGGCCAGCCCCACAAGACGCGCGCGCTTAGGGAAGGAAGACAAGAAAAAAAAAAAAAAAAATGGCGATCGCCATTATAGAAACAGCAGTGATCTGAAGGCGCTGTTCACGCACACTATACACTGAAATGTGATAATAGTTTGATTCACAGAGTGACTTACACTATTACAGCAGAAACCAAGCTAAGATTTAGCTGTTTTTTGGCTGCTAGAACCGTTCTCGAACGTTTCTAGAACTATCGAGCTTTTGCAAAAAGCTCGAGTTCTAGTTCGATCTAGAACATGCCCCAAAATCACTCGAGCCTAGAACTGGAGAACCACGAACCACGAACCGCGCTCAACTCTAGAAGTGACTGACCTGGGCGATTTTGCTTTTTGTTTTGTTTTTTTTCATTTTTGCTTTTTCCTCCCTTTCTTCCAATAGGCAGAACGTTTTTATTTTTCCGTTAATATAGCTGTATGTGAGCTATTTTTTTGCAGCACGAGTTGTATTTTTGAATGATTCCATTCATGTTACCATATAGTGTACTGGAAAATGGGAAAAAAATTCCAAGGGCATTGAAACAGCAAAAAAAAGTGCAATTCCACAATTCTTTTTATTTACCATGTTCACTATGTGGTAAAACTGACCTGGCAATAAAACC
The DNA here is from genome assembly GCF_048569485.1 of Anomaloglossus baeobatrachus. NCBI lineage: Eukaryota > Metazoa > Chordata > Amphibia > Anura > Aromobatidae > Anomaloglossus > Anomaloglossus baeobatrachus. The sequence goes on along the minus strand of NC_134358.1, from coordinate 232,275,557 downwards.
CAGGTGAGTATGAGTAGCTAGATACCAAACTTGTACAGTTTTAAGTGGTGAAAAAAAATTGAGAAATTTGTAAATAATAAAAATGTTGCTTGTGTTGCCATTTTCCGTGGCCAGTAACGCTTTCATTTTTTTAATTCTGAGTCTGTGTGAGGGCTTAGTTTTGCAGCTTGAGCTTACATTTTTAATGATACCATTTTCAGGTAGATACAATGTTTTGATCGCCTCTTATTGCATTTTATTGTAATGTTGCAGCAACCCAAAAAAAATAAATCTGGCATTTTGATTTTTTTATTGTTACGCTGTTTACAGATGGGATTAATCTATTTTATATTTTGATAGAACGTACATTTCTGAACACAGCAATATCAAATATGTGCATTTATTTTCTTTTATTGTTTTATTTTTAATGGGGCACAAAGGGGGTGATTTGCACTTTTGTGTTTTATTTTTTTCATATTTTGAAAAACTTCATTTTATAATTATACATCCCTGGAGATGCTGGGGCATCTATACATAACTAAAGATGCTGGGTCAACTATACATTACTGGCGACGCTGGGGCATCTATACATCATGGGAGATACTGGGGCAGTTATACATCACAGAGACGCTGGGGCATCTATAAATCACTGGAGATGCTGGGGCATCTCTACATCACAGGAGACGCTGAGGCATCTATACATCAGAGGACACACTGGGGCATCTATACATCCCAGCGTCTCGTGTGATATATAGATGTCCCAGCATCTCCTGTGACGCTGAGGCATCTATACATCACTGGAGATGCTGGGGCATCTCTACATCAGAGGAGACACAGGGGCATCTACACATCCCAGTGTCTCGTGTAATATATAGGTTCCCCAGCATCTCCTGTGATGCTGGGGCATCTATACATCACTGGGGATGCTGGGGCATCTATACATCACAGGAGATTCTGGGTAATCTATACATTACAGAAGATAGATACATATAGTCCAACAATATCAGATTGGCACAGATGCAACAGTCCCTCATTTAGGACACCGCATACTGTGCCTGAGCTACTCAGAAAACAGATCCAAAAACAGGAGAAAAAGCGAGTAGAATTGCTTCAAAGAATATATATATATTTTTATTATATTTTTTGTTTATAATGTATCAAAAATGAGCAAATATACATATATAAATATGCTGAAAATACAACAAATAGATAATGTGGCCAAGAGGGGAGATGTTAAAAAGAAGCACATACATAACCTGCCAAACCTCTAGCTAGATGTACTGCAGGGATAAATAAAAGGAAAAATCAACTGCAAGAGTAAAATCTCATAAAGAAACTAGAAGTATTCATCATGAGTATAATAAGACATATTATTGAAACAACAGGTTGATTAGTTCGGTACACGCAAACTATCATACAAGAGTTGCGCCAGCAGGGTTTTGCAGAAGCCCCATCTGCACACTGCACAGACACTGTTAAACCAAGCAGATCAAAATATCGGATCAGTATATCGCAAATACATTTATTTAAAAAAAGAGTAAAACAGTGTAGGTATATGCACAGGGGGCTTCTATATACCAAAATAAGTCTCACAAGCAGCGTTGTCTCGTGAAAATACCATCTCATAAATTAGTGCACTGAAGCAGTTGTGAAAGGGTCCTATCTGCACAATGCCAAATACTGCTGGAATACTTTAGCTATTATGTTGCACATAAATCAGGTATGAAATTGATATACCACAATATATATTAATGTAGCAGTACAGGCATATGTGAAGAGGAACCTCATACATACCGCAATACAAATATCCTGCAGAGAGAGGTAGACAGGCAGGTTATTCAGGTGAGGAGGAGGTTAATCCCCAAAGGAGGACTCCAACATACGTTTCACAAACAAAATGTGTACTGTTGTTTCATCAGGGAGTGACTGATCCCTGTGACCGGCAGATTTAAATAGCCGCCAGCAGCTTGTAACAGCTGTGTCCTGTCAATAGATGTAAGTGGCGCATGTGCCCATGGCGCTCCCGAAGTCCGGAAACCCCCACACACCGTCACAGTGTCAGAGCATGCGTGGGAGCGGGGACGCATCTCCATAGCACCCGTCCATGTGCACACGCCATCCAGAGACGGCCGGGAGGAAGACGGACCCGAGGCGCAAAGCACGCACGCGCACTTCCATGACAGATAGAGGAAACCAAGGAATACGTAATACAGAGCACACAGCAATTATGTATTCAGGGCAAATACAGTAAATATATAAAATACATAATGAAAAATCGCTGCCAAGACTTCACACAGCATAATATATAGGCAGAATATATTGTAGCACGATATATATATAATCCGGTGTCTGTATTCATTTCAATAGGAAGTATCCTCAATCAAAGTGTCATTCCATGTGTCACATTTCAGCTTGATAGAATGGAATAAGACAGGCCTAAAAAGTCAGATGCTGGTGAAACATAATGGCTCGTGACAAGCACGTCACGGAGATTGGCCGATCTTCTAGCCATCATCAAAGGATGGTCAGAGAGGGAGTCCCTCAGAAGGGGGTCAGCTGTTAATATGGACCAGTGACAGTTCAGAATAGCCCTAACATTGTGCCATGCATGATTAAAGGTGGTAATAAATCTGACCCCAGGGCAGATGTCGATACCAAGGAGGCAATTATACGGTATAGGGACCTCCTGAGGAAAAGAACTAAAACCTGGTGGAACAGGGCTTTTCTTGATAAGTAAACGCAGAGAAATTTGATCCCGCGAGGCTTACGCATTCAAGTCTTTCCGTCCTGTCCGGTGGAGTGTGAGTCTTTCAAGAATAAATGGGAAGAACTATCCAGCACTTGCTCCAGAGGGTACTTACAACTCCTAAGTGAGCTGAATAGCTCATCCATTGGAGAAATGGAGAAAGAAATGGAACAACTTCTGCTACTTATTAAATCTTCATTATCCACTGAGGCTCCTTCTAAGTTCAATGCTGATATTGATCTTGAGCTTTGCTTGATGGAGAAGGAGATACAAGCTTTTAAAATTAAAAAATTCCAACGCGATCTTCGTGATTGAATCAAATCTACAGATGGCAACAACCTTACTATAGGTCTAGATCTAGATATAGATCCAAATCGGGATCACAATCGCGTTAAACATCTCTTGTCTCTTGTCTCTCGTCTGACGAAACGACGATTCCCGGTGTTGGGGATGGGGTGAATATGAGATCTAACCCTACGGCGTCGGGTGTAGTAACACGACTAAAGGCAACTAAACAAGTCCCACAAAAAATATCCAAAAAAGATAATCGCACCCTTCAGGTAATTAATCTGTCTACCCATGTGCTGTCAGGGGCACAGACTGAGGTTCTGTCCAAGGGGTTATCTTTCTCTCTGACTAACTCTTTAAATTTTTTCACAGCCATGAAAGACTTACATATTTTTTCTAGAAAGCTGGTATTGAAAAAATGACATAATCGTAACACACCTAATCTTGGTTTGGATAGTCGCGCTGAGAGAGAGGCCTTGGCAATTCTGGAGGAACTTCAGACTTCAACCCCCTAATGGCACAGGTGTGGTTCCACCATCGATTTTACCTAAGTCCACTAGATTTTACCCCCTTGTCACTTTGTCCCTCTGTCGAGATATTTACGAGATTGGTACTAAGTGATTTTGCTCAACTGTCATCTAGACGTCATAATGACAATCTTACTTCCCGACAGAGAACAGCACTAAAACAACTTGAGAGCTGGAAGGACGTGGTAATAAAGCCCACTGACAAGGGGGGAAATGTAGTGATATGGCCCACTGTTAAATATGAAAGAGAAGCCTTTCGTCAATTGAGGGACAAAGAGACATAAAGGAAATTGGATGTTAATCCTATCAACTCCTTCTCCAAGGAGCTTTCGGTGATCCTGGAGCGGGCGCTGGATTTGGGTCTCGTCACGAGGAAGGTTGTGGATGGCTTGTTGATTAAATACCCTAAGGTGCCTACCTTATACTTGCTCCCTAAAATTCATAAGGATGCCCTTGACCCGCCGGGCCGTCCAATCGTGTCTGGATTGGAGGGAATGTGTGACCCAGTGTGTAAGTTCATTGATTTCTACCTGAAACCCATGGTTGAAACACTTCCCTCCTATCTAAAAGACATGACGGACGTGCTCAATATGGTCAATGGCATCCACATGGAACCTGACATGTTGTTGGTGACGGCGGATGTAGAATCATTATACACCTGCATCCGCCATGATGATGGATTGGCAGCCGCTCAATTCGTTCTTGGGACCTCCGGTCGGGACAGCGCGATCTTTGATCTGATTCTCCAGCTGCTCCGCTTTATCATTACCCATAATTTTTTTACGTTTAAGGATTCATTTTACCTGCAACAACACAGCACTGCGGCCTGTGCGCCCTCATATGCCAATCTATTCCTAGGGTTCTGGGAGAGATCCGTTTTTGGCGACGAGGGCGACCAGGCCGTATCCCATGTGCAGAGCTGGCTCAGGTATATAGACGATTTGTTGATTTTTTGGCAGGGTACGGCGGAGCAGCTTGAGACATTTGTGGGCAGACTTGGCATGAACCCATTTAACATCAAATTGACGCATAAATATCACAGCAAACGCATTGACTTTTTGGATGTATTGATTACAGTGGATGATGATAATCTCATCCAAACTGATGAATTTCGGAAAACTACATCTGTCAATGCGTTACTTCATTCCTCGTCTGCTCATAACTTATCCACTATTCGCGCTGTCCCCACCACAGTTCCTGAAAATGAGGAGAATTTGTTCATCAGATCAGAAATTTGAGGAGCAGGCTGCCGACCTCATGTCACGGTTCCAAGAAAGAGTGTATAGTAATTGCAGTATTAAGAAGGGCTACCTTTGGGCTAAAAATACTCCGAGATCCCAACTCATCTTGACGAGACAGAAGGACAAATCAGATTGCCCTGGGGTCAGATTTATTACCACCTTTAATCATGCATGGCACAATGTTAGGGCTATTCTGAACCATCACTGGTCCATATTAACAACTGACCCCCTTCTGAGGGACTCCCTCTCTGACCATCCTTTGATGACTGCTAGAAGATCGGCCAATCTCCGTGACGTGCTTGTCAGGAGCCATTATGTTCCACCAGCATCTGGCTTTTTAGGCCTGACTACTCCTCGGGTTGGCTGTTTCCCATGTGGCCACTGTCTGGCCTGCAGCAATATCCTGCTGAGTTCGGTTTTCTCCTCAGTGGACGGGACACGCGAATTTCACATCACGGACTGTATTTCATGTGGCACCTCAAACGTCATATATTATGCTGTTTGTGGGTGCCCATTGATTTATATTGGTCTGACGTCGCGCGAACTACGCGTCCGTGTCGGTGAACATGTTAGGGATATTGCTGCGGCCAAGACTGTGGCTGACATTGCCTCCTTGAAAACCATTCTGCGCCACTTCAAGGCCTACCATGGGTGCGATCCGAAAACCCTATCCATACGTGGGATTGAGGTAGTCCATGGTGGCATTAGAGGTGGCAACATTAAGAGAAGGCTAGCCCAACGTGAGACAAGATGGATGTTGACACTCGGTACAGTCCCCTTGTTCCCTTAAAATAGCAGCTTGGATCCTGTCTTATTCCATTCTATCAAGCTGAAACGTAACACATGGAATGACACTTTGATTGAGGATACTTCCTATTGAAATGAATACAGACACCGGATTATATATATATCGTGCTACAATATATTCTGCCTATATATTATGCTGTGTGATGTCTTGGCAGCGATTTTTATTATGTATTTTATATATTTACTGTATTTGCACTGAACACATAATTGCTCTGTATTATGTATACCTTGGTTTCCTCTATCTGTCATGGAAGTGCGCGTGCGTGCTTTGCGCCTCGGGTCCTTTTTCCTCCCGGCCGTCTCTGGATGGCGTGTGCGCATGCGCGGGTGCTATGGAGACGCGTCCCCGCTCCCGCGCATGCTCTGACGCTGTGACGGTGTGTGGGAGTTTCCGGACTTCGGGAGCGCCATGGGCGCATGCGCCGCTTACATCTATTGACATGACACAGCTGTTACAAGCTGCTGGCGGCTATTTAAACCTGCCGGTCACAGGGATCAGTCACTCCCTGACGAAGCAACAGTACACATTTTGTTTGTGAAATGTATGTTGGAGTCCTCCTTTGGGGAGTAACCTCCTCCTCACCTGAATAACCTGCCTGTCTACCTCTCTCTGCAGGATATTTGTATTGCAGTATGTATGAGGTTCCTCTTTGCATATGCCTGTACTGCTACATTAATATACATTGTGGTATATCGATTTCATACCTGATTTATGTGCAACATAATAGCTAAAGTATTCCAGCAGTATTTGGCATTGTGCAGATAGGACCCTTTCACAACTGCTTCAGTGCACTAATTTATGAGATGGTATTTTCACGAGACAACGCTGCTTGTGAGACTTATTTTGGTATATAGAAGCCCCCTGTGCATATACCTACACTGTTTTACTCTTTTTTTAAATAAATGTATTTGCGACATACTGATCCGATATTTTGATCTGCTTGGTTTAACAGTGTCTGTGCAGTGTGCAGACAGGGCTTCTGCAAAACCCTGCTGGCGCAACTCTTGTATGATAGTTTGCGTGTACCAAACTAATCAACCTGTTGTTTCAATAATACGTCTTATTATACTCATGATGAATACTTCCAGTCTCTTTATGAGATTTTACTCTTGCACTTGATTTTTCCCTGCAGTACATCTAACTAGAGGTTTGGCAGGTTATGTATGTGCTTCTTTTTAACATCCCCCCTCTTGGCCACATTATTTGTTGTATTTTCAGCATATTTATATATGTACAGTGCCTACAAGTAGTATTCAACCCCCTGCAGATTTAGCAGGTTTACACATTCGGAATTAACTTGGCATTGTGACATTTGGACTGTAGATCAGCCTGAAAGTGTGAAATGCACTGCAGCAAAAAAGAATGTTATTTTTTTTTTTAAATTGTGAAAAGTTTATTCAGAGGGTCATTTATTATTCAACCCCTCAAACCACCAGAATTCTGTTTGGTTCCCCTAAAGTATTAAGAAGTATTTCAGGCACAAAGAACAATGAGCTTCACATGTTTGGATTAATTATCTCTTTTTCCAGCCTTTTCTGACTTATTAAGACCCTCCCCAAACTTGTGAATAGCACTCATACTTGGTCAACATGGGAAAGACAAAGGAGCATTCCAAGGCCATTAGAGACAAGATCGTGGAGGGTCACAAGGCTGGCAAGGGGTACAAAACCCTTTCCAAGGAGTTGGGCCTACCTGTCTCCACTGTTGGGAGCATCATCCGGAAGTGGAAGGCTTATGGAACTACTGTTAGCCTTCCACGGCCTGGACAGCCTTTGAAAGTTTCCACCCGTGCCGAGGCCAGGCTTGTCCGAAGAGTCAAGGCTAACCCAAGGACAACAAGGAAGGAGCTCCGGGAAGATCTCATGGCAGTGGGGACATTGGTTTCAGTCAATACCATAAGTAACGTACTCCACCGCATTGGTCTCCGTTCCAGACGAGCCCGTAAGCTACCTTTACTTTCAAAGTGTCATGTCAAGGCTCGTCTACAGTTTGCTCATGATCACTTGGAGGACTCTGAGACAGACTGGTTCAAGGTTCTCTGGTCTGATGAGACCAAGATCGAGATCTTTGGTGCCAACCACTCACGTGACGTTTGGAGACTGGATGGCACTGCATACGACCCCAAGAATACCATCCCTACAGTCAAGCATGGTGGTGGCAGCATCATGCTGTGGGGCTGTTTCTCAGCCAAGGGGCCTGGCGATCTGGTCCGCATCCATGGGAAGATGGATAGCACGGCCTACCTGGAGATTTTGGCCAAGAACCTCCGCTCCTCCATCAAGGATCTTAAGATGGGTCGTCATTTCATCTTTCAACAAGACAACGACCCAAAGCACACAGCCAAAAAAACCAAGGCCTGGTTCAAGAGGGAAAAAATCAAGGTGTTGCAGTGGCCTAGTCAATCTCCTGACCTTAACCCAATTGAAAACTTGTGGAAGGAGCTCAAGATTAAAGTTCACATGAGACACCCAAAGAACTTAGGTAACTTGGAGAAGATCTGCATGGAGGAGTGGGCCAAGATAACTCCAGAGACCTGTGCCGGCCTGATCAGGTCTTATAAAAGACGATTATTAGCTGTAATTGCAAACAAGGGTTATTCCACAAAATATTAAACCTAAGGGTTGAATAATAATTGACCCACACTTTTATGTTGAAAATTTATTAAAATTTAACTGACCAACATAACTTGTTGGTTTGTAAGATTTATGCATCTGTTAATAAATCCTGCTCTTGTTTGAAGTTTGCAGGCTCTAACTTATTAGCGTCTCATGTGATGTATAGATGCCCTAGTGTCTCCTGTGATGTATAGATTCCCCAGCATCTGCTATGATTGATTGTTCTCCGTGAGAGAAACAAAATTATAATTTTGTAGTTGTGATACCTTTTAATGTCTAACTAAAATAAAATAAAATGGTGTTACAAAGCAAGCTTTCGAGACATCTCAGGTCCCTTCATCAGGCATGGTATGACAAAATATCTGAAGAAACACAAATATATACACAGAGCAGAGGGATTATTAAAAGGACATTTAAATAAATAAACACTGAGCTGTTTGTGTATATATTTGTGTTTCTTCAGATATTTTGTCATACCATGCCTGATGAAGGAACCTGAGATGTCTTGAAAGCTTGCTTTGTAACACCATTTATTTTATTTTAGTTAGCCATTAAAAGGTATCACAACTACAAAATTATAATTTTGCTTCTCTCACTGAGAACAATCAATCATTTTTCAACTAGCTAAGGCCTCTTTCACAGGTCCATGATAAACCACGCATATTTTTCACGGACGTGTCAAAGGTGCGTTTTTCCCTCCGTGAGCTGTGTTTATGGCACACATGTGTTCTCCGGGATAACACACGGAGAACGGGAACTTTCTACTCACCTGTCCCTGGCTTCGCTGTCCGTGGTGCTGATCTTTGGTCTCCGGTCCTGCCGACTCCCCGCTGCTGCTGCTTCCGGCCGCAGTGAAGTGAATATTCAATGAGCATAATGAGCGGCGGTCGGAAGCAAGTGACAGCAAGAGCAGAGACAGCAGGGCTGGAGAAAGTGAGTAAAGTTTTTTTATTATTTTCTCAGACACGTGTGTTTTCTCCGGCGCGTGTCACACGGAACACCTCCGTGTGGTCCGTTTGTGTTCCGTATGACACCCGTGATGCCGGAGAAAAATGGACATGTCTACGTGTGGAGCACACGGGCACACGTATGCTCCACACGTTTCTCACGGTCCATGGCAAAATACGCATTTGAGTGCAGACCCATTGATTTAAATGGGTCTACGTGTGCCCGTGTCTCCGGTATGTGAGGAAATGGACCAAACACGTACCGGATACACGGATGTGTGAAGGAGGCCTAACACGGTACCAAAACCTTTTCTCTTGTAGCATCACCTATGTGATGTATAGATGCCACAGCATCTCCTGTGATGTATAGATGCCCCAGAGACCCCTGTGATGTATAGCTGCCCCAGCATCTCCTGATGATATGATACTTTGATAAAATGTAAAAACGGAGGCCAAGACCATACAGCAGTTTAACAAGACAGGTTCCACTCAGAACAAGTCTCGTTATGGTGGACCAAAGAAGTTGACCAAAGAAACACCTGTGCTCAGCATCATATCCAAAGCTTGTCTTTTCAAAATAGGCATATGAGTGCTGCCAGCGTTGTTGCAAAGGTTAAAGGGGGAGTCAACCTGTTAGTGCTCAGACCATACACTGCACAGTGCATCAAATTGGTCTGCATGACTGTCATTCAAGAAGGAAGCATCTTCTAAATATGATGCACAAAAAGGTCCACAAACAACTTGCTGAAGACAAGCAGACTAAGAACATAGATTACTAGAACTATGTCCTGTGGTCTGATGAGGCAGAAATACATGTAATTGGTTCAGATGGTGGCAACCAGGTGAGGAGTAAAAAGACAAGTGTGTATTGCCTACAGTCAAGCATGGTGGTGGGAGTGTCATGGTTTGAGGCTGCATGAGTGCTGCTGACTGTGGGGAGCTACAGTTCATTGAGGGAACCATAAATACCAACATGTATTGTGACATGCTGACACAGAGCATGACTGGAAAACTGGGCCGCAGGCAGTCTTTCAAACACACCTCCAAGATGACCACTACCTTGCTAAAGAAACTGAGGACTGGACTGGCCAAGCATGTCTCCATCCCTAAACCAACATTGAACATCTGTGGGATATCCTCAAATGTAAGGTGGAGGAGCACAAGGTCTCTTAAATCCACCAGCTCCATGATGTCAGTGGAAGAGGATTCCAGTGACAACCTGTAAAGCTCTAGTGAACTCCATGCCCAAGAGACTAAAGGCAGTGATTGAAAATAATGGGGTGGACCACACAAAAATATTGACACTTTGGGCACAATTTGGCAATTTTTATTTAGGGGTGTACTCACTTTTGGGGAGAGGTTTAGACATTGTGTGGTATATAGGAATTTTAATTTGGATATTAAAAGTTACATTTTAATTGTGACCACAATTGTTTAGTACCTTTTGCTTTGCTGTTTTTTGACTATTGGTAAGCAACGACACATCCTTGCATTGATTTATATTCATTGGAATGGCAGGTTTTCTCACAACTGGCCTCGACACGGGTAACTGGGCACAGGAGGCCAAGGATATTTTTTCTGAGAAAGATTTCTCACAACCCAAATATACTCCTACTTACACTGCTGCCTTTAAAGAGCTAACTAGAGTTTATAAAAATCAGATTACTTCTTGGTGGGAGGTTCAAAGTCTAGAAAATTATATAAAATCTGACATTGTTCCCCGTCATCTTAGAATCTCCCTTCTTCCAGGCCTCAGATATAAGAACTCTACCCTGTTGGATAAATGGGAGAGAGAGGCCACCAATAGCTCCATACAATTTATGAAGTTATTGTTGGAGGAAGAGAGGTCTACATTATCCATTCTTTCAACACAATTGAAAGAACAGATTGAAATCACAAAAATTTTTTCTAGTGAGCCTGATTTCACCTCTAAAGAAGCATCTTTGCAGGGTCAGTTGGAGAGGTTTCAGTATAACCTAAAAGAACGGAAGCATAGATATTTTGTACGAGATTTGCAGGAGTTCAAAGATAGGAGGGCTTATCTTTTTTCTACCTCAGGAGTACTCCTGCTAATCTCGAGACGGATTTCTCTTCAACAGATACTGAGGCCTCGGACAGTGAAAAACGTAACAAGAACTCTAGAGGGAGGCAGCGTGGCCGGGGAGGGAGAGGAAGGGGCAGGGGGTTCCACAATGACAATTCAGGAGTGCGTTTTTTAGACCAGGGATATTACCTGAGGAGTCAATCGCGCCCGTCCAATCAGACAACCACAGGTCCTGAACTTATCTTCACGTGCTTTGACCACCGAAGAGATGTGCATGCTGAGCAAAGGTCTTTCCTTTGTTCCCACTTCAGACTTCCAATTATTTGATGGTATTAAAGATCTACATTTATTTGCCAGGAAGCTGAAGTGGCACAAACATTTTGTTAAAGAGGAAAAGCGCACTAGTAAAGAATCGGGTGTACCTGAGGCCCTTTTGGGAGACATACGCTTGCTTTATCATTTGTCGGACCCAGACCCAAATCTTTGTGGCGAAGGTCCGTTTACTTCTCTTAAGAACAAAAGCAACCGTATGCCTCCGAATTTGTTTGATCAGTCTACGATAGATGTTTTTGTTGAGCAAGTCTCAAGAGACTTCGAAATTTTGGCTCGCCGAAAAAAACGCAAAATGTTTAATTTGACCAGATCAGAAATGATGGCCTTGCAGACCCTTGAACGAGACCGCTCGATCATCATAAAAAGTTCTGACAAAGGGGGCAATATAGTGGTGCAGGATGTGGAGGATTATAGGAATATGTGTTTGACTATTCATGGAAACAATAGTAATTATAAGAAATTGAGAAACAATCCCCTCAATGAATTTAAAGCAGAACTTAAAGTACTTCTATCAGAGGGTCTAGAAGATAAACTCATAGATAACAATGAATATGATTTCTTGTTTCCCCCACATCCTACTTTGGCCACTTTCTATTGTCTCCCCAAGGTTCACAAAGGCCTCGCACCCCTTAAAGGCAGACCAATTGTGTCTGGGGTGAGAGGCCTTTGTCAGAACATTGGCACCTATCTGGATCATATCCTCAAACCCTTTGTGGGTGCTCTCAATTCATTCACTCTGGATTCCACCGATTTTTTGAGGAAGATTGAAGACGTAGTGCTAGATGACGATACCATCCTGTGCTCGGTTGATGTAGAAGCCTTGTATTCTTCAATCGTGCACGAGAATGGATTGAGAGCGGTGGAATATTTTTTGAAGGGGCGTGGCTGTCACTTCGCTAGACACAATGCGTGGCTAATTAGACTGCTCTCTTTCTGTCTCATGAGAAATTTTTTCCTCTTTGACGGGTTCTTCTTCCACCAGCTCAGGGGCACAGCCATGGGTTGTCCATGTGCACCATCTTATGCCAACTTGCTCCTGGGTTGGTGGGAAGAGAACCTTATTTTTGGGGAGGAGTCCCCCTATGATTTGGATAGGATTGTGTTGTGGACCCGTTACATAGACGACGTGTTCGTACTATGGCGGGGTACCAAGGAGACGTTTTTACAATTTGTCTCCGACATCAATCACAATCCTCTCGGTTTGGGCTTTACAGCACAATGTGATGAGAGAGAGCTCTCCTTTTTGGACATTCTGGTTACAAAAAACATTGATGGAACCCTGACGACTAACACATTCCGAAAACCCACTTCCTCCAATACACTCCTACGCTGGGAAAGTAATCACCCTCGACCTCTTAGGGCAGGCATCCCCAAGGTGCAGTATTTGCGAGCACGGCGGAACTGTTCTACCCCTTTGAACTTCTTCTGACAAGCGGAAGATCTACGCAACCGTTTCAGAGAAAGGGGATATCCAGACCATGTCCTCTCGAAAGCCTTTCAAACAGCACAATCTAAAGAAAGGACTAGCCTACTAGTCCCCTCACCTAAAAAGAATGAGACAATGGAGGGCAAATTTCGCTTTATTTCCACCTTCACCAATGGGTCCACGGAGATACGCAAGATCTTGGAACGGCATTGGCCAATCCTGAGAATGGACGTGGACATTGGTGATGTAGTAGGAAGCCATCCAAAGTGTACTTATAGGAGGGGCCGCTCTATCAGTGATAGGGTAGTCCACAGCCACATCATTCGCCCGAAAGAGAGTACCTGGCTACGTTCTGAGCTTAGAGGCTGTTTTAGATGTAGGGGGTGCGTTGCGTGCCCGCACATCGAGACAGGAAGAACCTTTTCAAGCTCAGCTACGGGACATTCTTTTGACATCAGAGATTTTATAAATTGTCGCTCTAAGGGCGTAATTTATAAAGCAAGATGTGGCTGTGGACTTGAATATGTAGGCAAGACGAGGAGGGAGTTCAGAAGACGTGTGGGGGAACACCTCAGAGATATAGCCAACAAGAGGGATACTCCCCTGGCGAAACATATGGAAATAATGCATAATGGAGACATCTCAGGTTTGACCTTTATGGGGATTGATCTCAATTATCCGGCTCGAGGTGGGGATTGGGATCGGTTGATCCTTCAACGCGAGTGTAAATGGATTTATACATTGAGGACCCAGACACCGCTGGGCCTTAATGAGACACTCACTTTTGGGTGCTTCCTGCAGAGCCTAGGGCCCTATAGGGATTTTAGGGATAGCCACCGTGGAGCGGGGGCACCCGGTACTTTAAGGTGTTGTTACACTCCGTTGGTAGGTAGGGGACAGATAGGGCGGTGTAGGGATAACTGCAGGAGGCCCTCATGAGAACATCCCGCTTTTTTTGACTATTTCCCCCCCTTCAAACCCCCCCCCTGCTGTTGTATTGGCATTATTATTGAGTCCCGACCCCCCCCCCCTTTTTTGGTTTTATGATTTACACCAACCAACCTATACCAATACATTATCAAAAGCTGCCACAAGTTCATCCTTACATTTCATGCCTTATTATAAACACCCATTCATATTAGTGATTCTTATATGGCATGTACCTATGGGCGTTTTTTAGCCCCTACAATACATAGGTGGGTGTAATTTACACCCATGGCTCCGGGTCTTATTGTAGCTATGGGCGTCCCATTTGCATTATGACAGCGGTCCATGTGACTGGTCACGTGACGCGAACATGGGCGGCGTCTAAATGACGTCTTTAGCCTGGGCTCTGTATCACGTGCCCGTATGCGCGTCGGGTGAATATGCGCAGTTCGGGTCACGTGGCCAAATAGGTAATGGTAGGATGGGTGGCGCCGGCATGACGTCTATCACCCATAAACGGGTCACATGATCATCACGTGCGGGGGCGTCACTTAGTGACGGTTCCCCGTTGATGGCGCTTTTGGTTTCTAAGGGTGGGGTTTGGATGACGTCCACCACTTATTGTGGATGGATGCTCTGGTGGGCGGCACACCCTCCGACCCCCCGCCTATGGTTGGTTAGCTCCGGTGGGGGGATGTCGCCTTTCCAGCATGGGGGCGGTCATTATGATAAGCGGGGCAGTCCGCCCACAGGATATTTAAGGGCGGCAACTTTGAAAGCCCAGTGCTTTATGCCAGCCCGGACACAGTATGCTGGATGTCCGCTTTCCAAATGAAGGTAGGAACGAGATTTCTTTGAAAATACTTTGCGAATTCTTTAGTAGACCCTTGCATTGTTTAGTCTGATCATACTGTTTATTCTTGCAGTTGTAATTTCTTGACCACAGTCCCCTGAGGATTAAGCAAAATTAAGAAACGCGTCGGGAGGTCTAAGAAAGTATCAGGTCAGATTGTTGCCAGCTAAGGGGTATTGTGAGGCTGATTGGTGCCCCCCCCTGTTACTGGACAACCGTTTTTGCTTCATTTATCACAGCGAGACCTGTGTTATGGTTATCTATTGCTGTGGATTATTAATTGTATACATTACTTATGAGACAGTTCTATACTCTAGTCTCAATATTTGTTACTTCGGTGGGGTGACTCCTACCGAATGTATAGTGTCCTAAACTGGGTAATAAGAGGAGCCTAACATTAGCTCCATTTTTTTGGTTGGTTTTACAACCATTTATGTTGTGTGGTATATAGGAATTTTAATTTGGATATTAAAAGTTACATTTTAATTGTGACCACAATTGTTTAGTACCTTTTGCTTTGCTGTTTTTTGACTATTGGTAAGTAACGACCCATCCTTGCATTAATAATGGGGTGGACAACACAAAAATATTGACACTTTGGGCACAATTTGGCAATTTTTATTTAGGGGTGTTCTCACTTTTGGGGAGAGGCTTAGACATTAATGCAGAGGCATAACTACCGTGGTCGCAGCGGTCGCCATTGTGACCGGGCCCGGGAGGTTAGTCGCCCGCGGCCGCCCGGCAGATCAGCAGCCAGCTCCTTTCAGTGAGAGAGGTGCTGCGCTTTTCTGCCGCAGACCACGCGGCTGCTATATGACCCGCTGACACTGGACCCCCTGCCTCGTGTCAGTGGTGGTGGCACCGGGCCCCCGTCATAGCATACTGCTATGATATTGCATAGAGGGGCAGGTGCCGCTCTAGGCATCATCATTCTTTCCCCAAGCCTGCGCAGTGACGTCACTCCTGTGCGACTGGTGTGTGTAGTGAGAGTGCAGAGCGCAGGACGGGAGGATGCTGACTGGAGCAGTGGGGGAACAAGGACAGAGGTGAGGACGAGCAGCGGTGAAACGAGTAGAGGTGAGGACAGAGCAGCGGTGAAGGAGAAATGAGGTGAGTATTTGTTTTTTATTTTTTTTTATAAATTAGTGAGTACACGGGGAGGCTGGCTGCATGACAAATGGAGGCCTTGGGGGGGGCTGGCTGCATGACACATGTAAGCCCTGGGGGGATGACTGCATGACACATGGAGGCCTTGGGCGGGCTGGCTGCATGACACATGGAGGCCCTGGGGGGGCTGGCTGCATGACACATGGAGGTCCTGGGGGGGCTGGCTGCATGACACATGGAGGCCCTGGGGGGGCTGGCTGCATGACACCTGGGGGGTGCTGGCTGCATGATACATGGAGGCCCTGGGGGGGCTGGCTGCATGATACATGGAGGTCTATGGCGCTGCATGATACATGGGGGTCAATGGGGCTGCATGATACATGGAGGTCTATGGGCCTGCATTATACATGGAGGTCTATGGGGCTGCATAATAAACATGAAGGACACCTTATACATGGATTGTAGGGGTGCATTATACATGGAGGAGTATGGGCTGTATAATAGAAAATGATGGACACCGTATACATGGACTATAGGGGTGCATTATACATGGAGGAGTATGGGGCTGCATAAGACAATATGAAGATTTATGGGACTGCATTATAATACATATATGACTATGGGGGCTAAATTATAATATATGGAGGACTATGGAGGCTACCTTATATACCTTATACATGGACTATGGGGGTGTGTTAAAAAATATGGAGGACTATGTGGTGCAGTATAATATATGGAGAACTATGGGGTGAAATATAATACATGGAGAACTATGGGAAATTTATTATAATAATTGGAGGGCTACTTTATACATGGAGGACTATGAGGGTGCATTATAATATATGGAGGACTATGTGGTGCAGTATACTATATGGTGAACTCTGGGGTGAATTATAATATATGGAGGACTATGGGGTGAATTATAATACATGGAGAACTATGGGAAATGCATTATAATACATGGAGGACTATGGAGGTGCATTCTAATATATGAAGGGTTATGTGTAGAGATGAGCGAACCGGTCGCGGTTCGGCTCGAGGTCGGTTCGCCGAACGGAGGTCCCGTTCGAGTTCGGTTCGTCGAACGTTCGACGAACCGAACTCGAACCAATAGGCTATAATTGGAGGCAATCACAAACACATAAAAATGCATTATAAATGTACACATACAGTTAATAAACATTGCCATAACACTTACCGGTCCCCGCGATCCCTCCTGCACTCTGTCTCCTGCCGCTATTCCATCCGATGATCGCTGAATCCTCCCGGTGACCGGCACTGCCAGCAGTGATGCAGGACCTATCGTGACGTCAAAATAGCCATGTGACCAGTCACGTGGCTATTATCTCATTGGCTACAGACTGGTCACATGACTATGACGCGTCATGTAGGACCTGCGAGTGCATCTCTCCGGTACACGGTGCACATTTGTGTATCGCCATGCACCGGCGACATGCTGTAGCACACGGTCGACTCCCCATTCCGTTAGGGACCGGCTGACATAGCCGGTCATTACCGGAGATCACCGTTGCCATAGCAACGCAGTTAGTGGTGACGTCACCGCTAACCGCGGCTCCGGGAATCACATGATCGGAGCAATGTTGCTATGGTAACGCGTCTGTCACCGCCAGCAGCACTGATCTCTCACTCCGTGAAGGCTGCAAGCTGCTTTCCGTGCAGCCATCACGGAGTGATTTCTGCACGGGAAGCAGCGTCTTCCCCCATTCAGCAGTGATGGAGCAGAGCTGCATTTGTTGAACGAGAAAGACAGAAAACCATGGATCATGGAGGGCTGACAGGGGGTAATAAAGATGGAGTCTCTAATGTGTCTGTGTATTTATTTCTATTAAAGTATTTTTTCTCTGTGTGGTGTCTTTTTTTTAACCCTTTATTGGAGATTCTTAATGGCTGGGTCAAACGTGTCTGACATTAAGAATCTCTGGCTTAATACTAGCTAGTAAAACAAAGCCAGTATTAACTCATGATTACCCAACAAGCCACCCGGCTTCAGGGCTGTTGGAAGAGTTGGATACAGCGCCAGATGATGGCGCTTCTATGAAAGCGCCATTTTCTGGGGCGGCTGCAGACTGCAATTCGCAGCAGAGGCGCCCACAAACCTCGGGCTAACCTGTGCTGCGGATTCCAATCCCCAGCTGCCTAGTTGTACCCGGCTGGACACAAAGATGGAGCGAAGCTCACGTCGTTTTTTTTTTTAAATTATTTCATGAAATAAGTGAAATAATTAAAAAAAACGGGCTTCCCTATATTTTTGGTTCCCAGCCGGGTACAAATAGGCAACTGGGGGTTGGAGGCAGCCTGTGGCTGCCTGCTGTACCTGGCTAGCATACAAAAATATGGCGAAGCCCACGTCATTTTTTTGGTGGGCAAAAAACTTCTGCATACAGTCCTGGATCGAGTATGCTGAGCCTTGTAGTTCTGCAGCTGCTGTCTGCTCTTCTCCATACAGACAGACAGCAGCTGCAGAACTACAAGGCTCAGCATACTCCATCCAGGACTGTATGCAGAAGTTTTTTGCCCCCTGAAAAAATTATGTGGGCTTCGCCATATTTTTGTATGCTAGCCAGGTACAGCAGGCAGGTACGGCTGCCCCCAACCCCCAGTTGCCTATTTGTACCCGGCTGGGAACCAAAAATAAAGGGAAGCCCTTTTTTTATTATTTCATGAATTTCATGAAATAATTAGAAAACAAATGACGTAGGCTTCACCCCATTTTTGTGTCCAGCCAGGTACAACTAGGCAGCTGGGGATTGGAATCCGCAGCACAGGTTGGCCTGAGCTTTCTGGGCCCCACTGCTGCGAATTGCAGTCTGCAGCCGCCTCAGAAAATGGCACTTTCATAGAAGCGCCATCTTCTGGCGCTGTATCCAACTCTTCCAGCACCTGCCTGCTATACCTGGCTAGCATACAAAAATATGGCGAAGCTCACGTCCTTTTTTTGTAGTTTTTTGGCAAAAAAAATAAAAAATGCTTCACTGGATTTTCCATTGCCAGTGAAGGTAACACCAAGCAGTGGGGGTTAGCAGCCAGTAGCTGCTTGGATTACCCTTAGCTAGCAATACAAAAATGCAGCGGGAGCCCATATATATTTTTTTTAATTATTTATTTAAATAACTAAAAACAAAATGGGCTTCCCTGTATTTTGATTGCTGGACATCACAGTGCTGTAAAAATAAATCTTTAAAAAAAATGACGTAGCGCTCCGCGGTATTTTTGATTCTCAGCGCAGATAAAGCAGACAGCTATGGGTTGCCACCCCCATCTGCCTGCCGTTACCTTGGTTGGCAATCAAAATACAGGGAAGCCCATTCATTTTTTCTATTTAAAAAATAGTTAAAAAAAAAATGACGTTGGGTCCCCCCATTTTTGATAGCCAGCTAGGGTAAAGCAGACGGCTGTAGCCTGAAAACCACAGCTGGCAGCTTTACCGTGGTTGGGGATCCAATGTGGAGGTCCCCCCAGGCTCTTTTTTTTATAATTATTTTATAAATATTAATAATTACACAAAAAAGTAGGGTCCCCCCAAATTGGATCACCAGCCAAGGTAAAGCGGACAGCTGTGGTCTGGTATTCTCAGGGTGGGAAGGTCCATAGTTATTGGGCCTTCACAGCCTAAAAATAGCAGGCCGCAGACACCCCAGACGTGGCGCATCCACTAGATGCGCCAATCCTGGCGCTTCACCCCAGCTCATCCCGTGCCCTGGTGCAGTGGCAAACGGGGTAATAAATCGGGTTGATACTAGCTGTAAGGTCACCTGACATCAAGCCCAGCAGTTTGTGATGTCATGGCGTCTATTAGATACCCAACATCATAAACTGTCAGTACTAACAAAAAAAAATCGACAAAAGAAATTTATTTGAAAAAACAGTCCCCAAAACATTCCCTCTTTCACCAATTTATTGTAAGAAAAAAAATAAAGGGGTCCCACGACGACTCTGGACCGTCTAGAATATGGGGGGGAGACACTCAGGGAACGTATCCTCCATTTTCTAGGAGTGCTGTCACGCTCCCCGGCTCCCCTGCCACGATCCCCGGCTCCCCTGCCACGCTCCCCGGCTCCTTTGACAGGCTTCCCCCGCTCCACGGCCTCCATGCTCCCTCATCTGCATCCTCCAGGCAACCCGGTCCCCGGTCCCGGCGCCCATCTGCGATGCTGAGCGCTCCTGCCTCCTGTGCACCGCTCCCTGCTCTGGCTTCTGGCACCCGGGCCTCGCGCATGCGCATTAGGGCGCGCGCGCGGTCATTGACCCTCTTTTAAAGGGCCAGCATCCTCCAACAGGATATTGAAGATTCAGGTGCAGGGTATATAGGGGGTTCCTTTCCAAGTGGGCGGGGCCAGTTCTTCGTGTTTGCTAAGCTAGGAGTCAGGTCTCCCTGTGCCATTATCTCGTACTTACCTATCTCTCTTGTAGAGCCGCTCCTGTCTCGCCAACCGGTCCTGACGGTTCCAGAACCCCGAACGGACTGTCCTCCATCTTCTCAGTTCCTACCGTCTCCGATCCCTGGATCCGTGTGGTGACCGACCTCCCCGTTCCGCTGGTTTCGGACCCTGCCTGACATCATCTCGGCTTCCGAACCTGCGCTCCGTCACCCGGACTACCTTCAGAGACTCCGTGGTCCCAGGGACTTCTACACCCACTCCTCTGAACGGACTGTCCTGCTACCCGTAGTGCTTCAGCTACCGGGCACCTTGCCCTCGGTGGGGTGCTCAGTCCAGTGGATCCACCTCCTGGGCCTACCCGTCATCCTGGTCCTAACAAGTGCAGACCCTTCATGTGAGGAGTGTGGGTGCAATGAATCTGCACTCACTCTCCCCGGGTCCACAGCAGCAGAGTCCATGTCGTAATGGTTGCTACCAAAGCTGCAATGCCCTGCTCATGAGGTAAGGGCATGCCTAATCAGGAGAACTATTCTACATTTCCAAATATTGGTATTTGCTGATATTTTTGCTATTCCACCTACTATATATTAGGGATAGGATCTTGGAGATGGAATACCCCTTTAAGTCCAGTTATCCAGCTGAATGAATACTTAACAACAGAGCTCGCTATTTAGATGTGTTTTCTTGTGGCGTATAACGGACTCTTATGTTTGGTAGTCATTCAGCAGGGCAACTATAAAAGCAAATCCCTCCATTTGGAAATGTAGTATAGCTCTCCTGATCAATTATGTTCCTTACCTCATGAGCAGGGCATTGCAGTAATAATAATAATTTATTCATTTATATAGCGTTATTAATTCCATAGCGCTGTATGTCTTTAGAGTGTGGGAGGAAACCGGAGTACCCGGAGGAAACCCACGCAAAAACGGGGAGAACATACAAACTCCTTGCAGATGGTGTCCTTGGTGAGAATTGAACCCAGGACCTCAGCGCTGCAAGACTACAGTGCTAACCACTGAGCCACCGTGCCGCCCATTTAGCTTACAGATGCATAACCACCACTCACTGTGTCTGAACACAGGAAGCTGAGCTGACAGCCGCTCTGTGCATGCGGCAGCGTCTATTGTGAAGGAGAGGGCCGCGTGGGATCAACGCTGCACAGGTACCGTGGGACACCGGGGAACACCGGTGGGGTTATAGGGGGTGACCTGGCAGGGCCTGGGGAGGAGTTTTCTGTCGCATGTGTCATGGCACATGCGACAGAAATCAGAGGAGTAGGGTGAATGCGGCCGGCGCGCTGCTGTGCGCGCGGCCATCTTGGATTTCTGGGAGGGCATCAGGGGGGGCACTTTGGCGACACCGGGGGACCGGAGGGGACCGGGGAGGAGATTTATCATGTTTGTTCATGCCAGATGGGAGATAAATAAATTTTTACCGGCGCTGTCATTTACTGTAACGTGATCATCGGTGTACGGTGTATACCTGTGATCACGTGAGCGGGGACTGGAAAAACCGTCCTGAATCATGATCTCCAGGGTCTCAGCTAGCCCTGAAACCCCGGAGATTTTCTGATGCTGGGGGGCGCTATTCACTTATTTCTGCCTGCTGTTTATAAACGGCAGATCAGAATAAGGCTACATTAACACGACCGATCCATTTTTGCGGTCTGCAAAAAACAGTCCGTTTTTTTTCACGTGTGCATCCGTGTGGCATCCGTTTCCATTCCGTAGATGGTCCGTATGTCATCTGTTTGTCATCCGTGTGCCTTCCGTTTTTTTTGTGTACTGCAAAAAAACTGAAGGAGGGTAAATGCATAAATTTACCCAGGATCCATAGCTTCATCCTACATGAGGCGGTCACATGTTCACTCCAGTGCCATTTTCTACTGCTTTTCACAGCGTAGAGCGCTCTGGTGATTTTCTTGTGTTTGTGCACTTCATATCAGTCTTTTCTGTCATTATAATGGCAGAAAGACACATAATGTCCCACTCTCCTGCATTTTGTAATTTTGCACCCTTTGGTGCCTTTCATGTGGCACTAAGGGGTGCTTAGCTTTGTATTTAGCCAAAAAAATGACGTAGGGTTCCCCCTAGTTTTGTAGCCAGCTAGGGTAAAGCACACGGCTGCAGCCTGCAGACCACTGCTGGCAACCTCACCTTGGCTGGTAATCCAAAACTGAGGGCACCCCACGCTGTTATTTTAAATTAAATAAATAATTAAAAAAAAAAACACGTAGGGGTCCCCCCAAAATTGGATCACCAGCCAAGGTAAAGCAGACAGCTGGGGTCTGATATTCTCAGACTAGGGAGGTCCATGGTTATTGGACTCTCCCCAGCCTAAAAATAGCAGGCCGCAGCCGCCCCAGAAGTGGCACATCCATTAGATGCGCCAATCCTGGTGCTTCGCCCCAGCTCATCCTGCGCCCTGGTGCGGTGGCAAACGGGGTAATATATGGGGTTAATACCAGATGTGTAATGTCACCTGGCATCAAGCCCTGGGGTTGGTGAGGTCAGGCGTCTATCAGATACCCGACATCACCAACCCAGTCAGTAATAAAAAAAAATAGACGACAAACACATTTTTATTTGAAAAAACACTCCCCAAAACATTCCCTCTTTAACCAATTTATTAGAAAGAAAAACAAATCCAAGTCTGGTGTAATCCAAGGGGTTGCCATGACGATCCACACTGTCCCAGTCAATGAAGAGCAGAATGTTCCCCATTGGCTGGGAGAGCAATGCAGTGACCTGAGCTAACATCAATGGGTCAGCCCAGGTCACTGCAGGGCATGACAAGTGCTGCTGTCAGTGAGGTACATTACCTGCGCTGATCTCCAGCACACTGACAGCACCTGTCACTGAGTTCAATGACCGCCGCCTTCACAGCCAAGTATCGCGAGAGGCCCGTGACGTCACCGCTAGTCAGTCTCGGGTCGGAAGCGAGAGAAGGTGATGTGACAAGCGGCGACCATGGAGGACAGTGACAGCGCTGAGGTCGGGATGGCGGGACTTCATCACCGCAGGTAAGCCGAGCGGGACCATGTGTGCAGAGTGTGTGTGCAGAGTGTGTGTGTGTGTGTGTGTGTGTATGTGTGTACGTGTGTACATGCCGCGGGCAGGAGGGGGCGGAGCGAGCTGAGCGGGGAAGTGTGGGCTTCCTGCACGTAACTAGGATAAACATCGGGTTACTAACCAAAGCGCTTTGGTTGGATACCCGATGTTTATCTTGGTTACCAGCTTCTGGCAGGCTGCCAGCGATGGCTCCTGCACACTGTAGCTGTAAAAAGCCCTGCTTTTTGCTGCTAGAACCGTTCTTGAACGTATCTAGAACTATCGAATTTTAGCAAAAAAGCTTGAGTTCTAGTTCGATCTAGAACAGCCCCAAAATCACTTGAACCGCGCTCAACTCTAGTTATGTGGGACCCTTTATACTATATGTAAGGCTATGTGGGGGCCATTATAGTATTTGGAGAACTATATAGGAGGGGGGACAAAGATACAAGCATGGGGTGGGAATGTTTTGTGCTGAAGGAAAAAGGCTCTTTCCCTCAGCACCCAGGTTTGTCATGCTCTGCTATACATCTTCTCCCAGCACCCAAATTTCCCATGCTCTGATATGGGAAAGTTGGGTGCTGAGGGAAAGATGTATAGAAGAGCATGGGAAAGCTGTGTGCCGAGGACAAGATGGACATCAGAACATGGGAAAGCAGGGTGCTGATAGAGGGATTTCAGATCATGGGAAACCTGGGTGCTGTGGGTAAAAGCCAAATGTCAGCATCATTATCCTCAACCCCGCGTGTCAGTGTCATTATCCCATACCCCAAGTGTCGGTGTACGTGGAGGGCGGGCCCCGGTCCAAATTTTGCACCAGGGCTCATCAAACTCTAGTTATGCCACTGCATTAATGGCTGTGTGTTGAATTATTTGTAGGCCACACCAACTTTACACTGTTATACAAGCTGTACACTGATTACATTATATTGTGTCAAAGTTTTATATCTTCACTGTTGTCCCATAAAAAGATATAATAAAAAACAATACAAAAATGACAGGGGTGTAGTCATGTTTGTGATATACTGTAGCTGTAGCAGAGCTAAACTTCTGGGCTGTGTATAACCTCGCCCACACCCCTGACTGGCAGCATTCTCCATATACTGTGTATTGTAAACAAGCTGCTATTCAGTGTTGGGGCGGGATTACACAGATTAGCCTGAATGAGATGTAGTGATAATCTCCTGCTAGTGATAATCTCCTGCTGATACAAGACACTGATTGTACTGAAAGCACAGCACTCATCCTAATAAGTGACACATCTATGGAATCAGGCTTTCAGCTCTTATATCATGCTGCCCTCAGATTAAATGGTGAAAACCTGCTGATAGATTCTCTTTAGAGAAGTGCCAAATTTATCATTCAGCACTAGCCACTGAAGTAAATTTGGCACATCTTCAGACTGTCTAATCCAAGTTTATACTCGCTACGTATTAGGCAGGATTAGTAAATCAGCCTCAATGTCTCTGGATCATGTAATAGCTTAAACACTGAAAGATTTAGAAGAACTCTAAATACACCCAAAAATATCCCAGAAGGGAATTACTATGGTCAATGAGTGCTATCCAGGGCCAGACATATTATTGGTGCAATCTGCGTAGCCACACAGCGGCCCAAGAGGTAAGGGGGCCATTTCCACCTTCAAAGCAGCAAACACCTTGACTGAACTATTGGACTGTAAAGGGCCCATATACTTTTAATACAGGGCCTTATTCTGGCTATGCCCGCCACTGGTAAAATCTACTGCGAGGATACAAAGAAAGAACTTACATGCTAAAGATTTTAGAAATCTGAAGGTCAAGTTAATTTTCACAAGAAATTATTTGCAGCGGGTGGCTGAGCTTTTTGACAGCTCATATACTTTTTTGCTTCTGTAATATTTTGAGAATTTTCCTGTTCCTAAATATGAACGGAAGATTTTCAGTAAATCCACAACAAGTTAGCAAGCCCTTAATTGTCTATTTTCCTTTGATAATGTTACATCTAATATAAAAAATTAAAATTGAGAAATCTATAAATTTATCTTCTACAGATATCTGAGGAGCATAGTCATGTCCCGTGCCCTCATTTTCACTATCCTGTCACTGCCTTTATAACAACAAGCTAGTAAATTGTTTTCCAGGACTTTTACATTGTTGGGCATTCCAGAGTATAAGTAATCAACATCACATCCCCACCAATAAGCTGTTTGTAGGTGCAGTGATTGTGTGCCGCCCCCGTGCCAGCAGCCGACGCTGCTCGGATCCGGACCTTCAGGGGTGGTGGCTCGAGGGTCTCGCGGACACGCCGAATAACATGGGGGACTAGATGTACGGGCTGGGCCATAATAGGTTTGTGACGCCACCCACGGTGTGTGGTGAGGTGGGACACCACCGCTGCTGTTACGGGGCCCTTGGGGGAGATGTTGTGCAGCAAGATGTTAACCCCTCCGTGGGCAGGGATGGTGGCCCCGGAACCCGATGGCTCTGGTGCAGGGGGAATGACGAACGCAGGGGGTGCTGGTGTACTCACTGTTAGTAAAACACACAAGTCTCTGATAACCCAAGGTGGTGGTGGCCGGTGCCGCGGCCGGTTTCGTTCCGGGTCCCCCACCCGGCTGGTGGTCTCTATCCTTTTCCTGCACCGTTGTGTAAGGTGGACTTTCCCAGTATAAAACTCAGGAGTCCGCTTCTGGCTGGATGTGGCCTAAGGAGTGGTGCCCACAGACGCTGGCCCATGGGATCTATGGGCCCTGGCGGTGACCTCTTATCCCTAATCGGTGGGCTTTTGTCTTCTATGAGGGACTTTGGGTGGGTCAGGACCTCTAGTCCTGGCCTCAATCGGTTAATTAACCAGTTCCTCTTGGTTCTGGTTCAAGGCTTCAGGGTCCGAGTACCCCCCTTTGTGCTACGGTTTCCGGGTCGGTTCCCCGTGTCGGTACTGGTGGGCTACAACCCTGGCCCAGTCCATTTCAGTTCCACCGAGCCGTCTTCCTGTCTCCTGTTGACGGAGACCACCGTCTACCTCCTAGCCAATGCACCAGGGCTCCTACCCTGGCACCGTTCAACTTGGACTTCACTGCTGGCACCAGCCCTAGCTGCATCCCACACTCCTCTCCAAACTGAACTCCAAACTAGACTGCTTGTTTTTCCGCCCCGGGTTGTCTAGACCCCTGGGTGGGCATGTCCCAACCACCTGGTCACGCCCACTGGTGTGTCTGTCTTTCCCTAAGGGGGAGTGACTAGGGTTTTCTGGTTGGCTGTGTGTTTCCTAGTGAGGGAAGGTGTTATGCAGGGGCCTATTTGTGACTACCTGGTTTTGCCAGGGCTTCACAATTGCTCTTATTAAAGTGAATGGGAGCAGAGATGCAGTTGCTGAAAACAGTTACTACACAGTGTACAGAGCTGTGGAGTTCTGGCTCCATAACCCATACTCTATTTACTTCTAGGTAGCTGGGTGCCAGACCACTACTGATCTGCTATCAATAATTTCTGACTTAAACACCCCTTTAGCCAGGAGCATAACAATTGAGGTCGCAGGGGTCGCGACTGGCCCCGGGGGGTGGGGGGGCCCGCCAGCCACATCACTTGTTTCAGCTGAATGGGCATCCAAGGGCACACATCCAGCTGAAATGCATTGTGGCACAGAGACCCGTCATGTTCCTGTGCTGCAATACAAGCTACTAACCTTACAGTAGCCAGCAGCTGAAGTAGGCCAATGACAATGACGTCTTGCGCTGCTATAGCATGGACTCCGATGTCAGCTGCCTACCACTGAGTGCTGGCTACAGAGAAAGACCCCGCACAATGTGGAAGCCAGGGAAGGTGAGTAGAATGATTTTTTTTCTTGGAGACAGAATGGAGACATATATACCAGGAAGGGAACATATTTACCAGGATGTAGCCGTATATACCAGGAGGGGCCAAGGATGGAGACATCTATACCAGGAAGGGGACATACTTACCAGGATGGTGCCATATATACAAGGATGGGGCCTAGGATGGAGGACATATTTACCAGGATGGGGGCAAACTCATATGTCTTTATAGGATTTAGAACACTTTAAAGGTCCATACATCTGACTGACATGCGTGAGGGGAGGGTCCCTGGTTAAAATTTTTCACTGGGGCCCATTGAACTCTAGTTATGCCACTGCTTTTAACTCTTGCCTCACATGAATTCTACAAAACTATTTACTTCAGGAATATGCAGAAAATCCTGCCGACTGACATCAACTTTGGACAAGTTTATTTCCCAGTGATTCTGAGAATATTTTTCATGATATATTGTACTTCATGATAGTGGTGATATTAGGGAAATATTTTTTGTTTTTATTTGTGAAAATAATTGGAAATTTGTCAAAAAATGTAAAATTTGGCAATTTTCAAACAGTGATTTTTTTGGCACTTAAACCAAAGAGTTATGACACTCATGGAATATTTAATAAATAACTTTTACCAAATGTGTGCTTTACATAACCACAATTTTTAAAACATCATTTTTTGGGTAGGAAGTTAAAAGGATTAAAAGTTTATGAGCAATTTCTTATTTTTCCAACAAAATTTACAAAACCATTTTTTAGGGACCACAACACATTTGAAATAACTTTGAGAGGCCTATGTGACAGAAAATACCCAAAAGTAACACCATTCTAAACATTGCACCCCTCAATCTGCTCAAAACCACAAGTTTAATAACCCCTTAAATGTTTCACAGGAACTAAAGCAATGTGGAAAGAAAATATGAACATTTTACTTTTTCCAACAAAAATGTTACTTTACCCCAAAATGTTGCACTTTCATAAGGGTATCAAGAGAAAATGTACTGTATATTTCTGTTGTACAATGTCTCCTGAGTACACTGATACCCAATTTGTAGTGGATATCTACTGTTTGCATGCATGGTTAGAGCTCAGAAGGAAAAGAGCGCTATTTTAATTTTACAACACAAAAACATTTGGAATAGATAGCAAACTCCATGTAGCATTTGGAGAGCCCCTGATGTGCCTAAACCTAGGAAACCCCAGACAAATGACCCATTTTGGAAATGAGACCCTTCAACCAAATTATTCTAGATGTGTGGTGAGCACTTTGAATCCCCAGGTGCGTCACAGATTTTTATAACGTTGAGCCGTGAAAATGAAAAAATAAATTTTTACCACAAAAAAAGGTTGTTTAACCCCAAATCTTTCATTGTCAGAAGCATACCAGGAGAAATTGTACCATACCACTTGTTTTGCAAGTGGTGGAAAATGCTTGGAATGGCGGTCACGTGACCGCAGTTGTGTAGTATGGATGTTCCTGGCCAGAACCTGACTAGTGGGCGAGGCCTTGCTCAATACAATTGTATGGAGTCGGCGTGTCTGCCTAGTTGGCGCTGCCGTCTACTGGGCGAACTTGCTCAATATATTTGTAT
The DNA here is from genome assembly GCF_048569485.1 of Anomaloglossus baeobatrachus. Lineage (NCBI taxonomy): Eukaryota > Metazoa > Chordata > Amphibia > Anura > Aromobatidae > Anomaloglossus > Anomaloglossus baeobatrachus. Next base: position 232,246,872 of record NC_134358.1, on the reverse strand, counting down.
TGAGTGAGGCCGTTCTCACTAGTCGGGTTTTGCCAGGGAACACGCATATTGTACAATTGCGGTCACAAGATCGCCGTTCCCGGCTCAGAAACTGGTAACTCCTCGCAGCATGCAGTGCAGGCCCTGGGAAGATTCATAAGTCTCCACTCACTAAGAGTGACTAGAGACTTACCATTTTAGACTGGAGAACCCCTTTAATCATCCCTTTTTTCGTAAGATCTGATTAGCAAGACAACTGTCCTTTTTTATCTCAGTAATGGGAACATCTGTCTTTACTGCAGACTTTAGTTTATTAATAGAAACGATTTCTCTGATAAGATATATTACTAAGGTGCTACTTTTTATCTTTAGTAGTGATTTATGAAAAAAACAAAACAAAAAAAAACCCTTGTCGGAGAGAGGTTAGTCTTTGAGCGCCAGTGGCAACTAAATATAAGGGGTTCCTATACCCCATTTATAAGCATCTTATAAGTAGAAAAAATAGATGGGAATAAGAATGAATGAGGAATGGTAAGGAGTCAAGGTGGAGTAAATAAGAGAGAAAATAAAAAATTGGTGGGGGATTTTTTCTATCATATCCCATTTCGTCAGCAGGGAGAAACCATGGGTGACACATCCATAAGGCATCTGTTTTCCTCTGAGAATGTGTATTCATGCTAAAAAAGCCATGTTTTGTTCAAAAGCAAGGGATTTTTCTTGTTAGAAGAGATTTATCTCATTCACCTGAGCAAAATAGTTTGGCATAGTGGGAGGAGGAGTAGATTTCCATAACACTGGTATATAGGCATTGGTTCCATTAAGTAAAAGGTGCAATAAAGAACAGTGGTAACTATTACGAGTTCTTTGATGAAAAAGGAATAAAGTATGATAACTCTGTGACGCCCTGGCCTATCAGGTCGTCACAGGGTATTGTGCAATCTGCCCTTCTGTGCAATATCCACCTCCTCCTTGGTTACGGGTCCCTAACCAAATGGTGTTGCTAAAGACCAGCTCCTAGGAACACTCTGCACCACACCCACCAGACACACCAGTGGACGACCTGAGTGGAATAGGGTCGCCCACTTGGGAGGTTGGTTAAGGGGAGGTCAGGAGTGTCAGGAGTCAGTCAGAGAAAGGTAGAGTGTAGTGTTGGAGGTGAGAGTAAGAGGAGGTGAGGAGCTGGGCTCCTTGGAACTACGAGGTAGCAGACGTTGGTCTGGGCCTGGTAGGAGCTGGACCCCTGGTCACAGGGGATCATGACAAGGGGCACAGCATTGTCGTGGAGGACAGCCGGCAGCCTTGTACCATCACCAGGCTGGGACCAGGGCATGACGGGGTACGTGGACCCTAGGTCAGGGAGTAGCTTCAGGCAACCTGACAATTTACCCGACGAGAACGGAGCCTTGAAGATCCGCTCTCCACCTGCTCCAAAATCGAGGTACTAGCACAACGAGAGGGATAGAACTTTCCACAAATACGGTCCAAGAAATCCCAAGCGTGAACCCTAAGAGCAAACTCCCTCAGTTAGCCATACTGGGGAGCGGGACCCGACTAGTTTCAGGTTACAGGGACCAACCAGAGAGAAACAAGGTTCCAAGGGAAAGATCTCAGATCAACAGGCAACACCAACAGAAACGGGACCCAGGCGTGCTCCCCCTCAGCGGCAGTGGTGTGCAGAACTTTGGTTTACTACAGTTGTCGGTTTCAGCGTTATTTTACTGAGTGAGTACGCATGTGACTCATTAATGCTCAACGGCATCTCCCTGTCACCATCACCAAGTCCCGGGGCATTCCCCCTACCCGTGGAGGGGTTAAACACCTGGCTGCCCACTCCTTCGCCACTGGGTACTCCCAGCCGCAGTGGTGATACTCCATCTTACCGCACACCACGGGTGGCGTCACGAATTATTTCATTCAATACCCTCTGCAAATACCAGCCTTTTTCTATTCGAGTGGCCGCGAGACTCCCGGATCCGGACATCCCTAGAGCCACCGCAGATCCAGATCCGAGCAGCCCGGCTGCTGGCATGGGGGCGGTACACATCCTGAAAGGTCTGATGAAATTCTACATACTTCTTTCCAATAATCTGAGCTTAAGAGGCAGGACCAAAATATGTGAAGTAGGGTACCATCACCAGAAGCACAGCGCTAGAAATGAGATGTGGTAGATGTAGGGAATATTTTCTCAAATATGGACCTGCCTCTTCAACTAGTCAACCATATTTTACTCATATAATTAAAGAGAATCTCTCACCAGTTTTTGCCACCTAATCTGAGAGCAGCATAACGTAGGGGTATAGATCCTGAGTCCAGGGAAGTGTCCCTTACTGGGCTGCTTAGGGTAGTTCTGATAATTTTACTGTTTATTCAGCAGTAGATTATCAATACAGGACTACTTGGCATGCTGCAGGTAGTCCAGCATATTCATGATCTTTGATTTGCAGCAGAGAAAACATTGATTTTATCAAAATGACAGCAAACAGCTCAGTAAGTGACACATCACTGGAATCAGGGTCTCTGTCGCTACATTATGTTGCTCTCAGATGAGGGAGGAAAAACTGGTGATAAATTCCCTTTAAATAATACAGCCAGTGTCTATACATGCTACCCGACACTAAATCAAAAGTGTTTTCGTTTTATAAAATATTTATGTTGTTTTCAATATAAAAAAAATGTTGAAAAAAATGCTGTGAAAACACACGTGAACATACTCTTAGGCCATGATTGCGCACAACGGATGCTTTTTTGCTAATACTGAGATTTTCATAGCTCTACATACTAGTAGTGACAAATGGCAGTGTGAATACAATAGTTTGTGACATATCCTTCCTTTCCCTAGTTATTTGATCATTTACAGTGAGAAAACTGCAAGCAAAATATTTTTTTTCACGAGTTAGAATAAACATATAATGTTTTTAAAATATTAAAGACATGATACTTTATATTTCACTTGCTTTGTTTCTCTTTACACATTTCTTTAGCTATTTTATTCTTTCACCTTGAAAAATGTAAATACACAAACTGCCTATGCAATCTAATGTGCATAAAATGGAAAAAACCTTGGAAAAAAAGCCCAATGTTCAATATTAACTAATACAATATTTATCTATAGATTAGGACTATAGATTTCCAATCCTAAATACAGTAAAGATCATTATCTTTTTAGCCTATATTTAGCTGGTGTACGGCGCCCAGTATGCTGCTTACCTGTGGCACCAGTCTGTATTGCAGGTTGATTGGTTGATGAGAGGGGAACTGCCATGCCCAAGTCAAACACTTTGCACATGTCATTGTGCAGAAGCTCCAAGCAACTGGAAAATTGCACCCATAGTCGCTCCAACTCTTGTCGCTCTTCCTTGCCCAGCTGCTTGTCTCGAAGAGCATCAGTTATTATGTTCCTGTTGCTTATTGCTAGCTCTTGTGCCCTTTCCCTTGTGCGTCTCAATTCATCACGCAAGTGTTTGCTGTCTGACGAACCGCCAACAGAGATTGCCAGGTGTCTGTAGCAGGCCACAACCTTCCCATTAAAAAAAAGGTTAAATAGTATGGTAAGTATAAAGAAAATAACTTCTCATGCATTGATATATATGTGGATGGTTGAGCATTAATAAATCAAACATAATATATACATTGTAGTAAAAACAAAGGGACGGTGTTGTGCTTAATGATCGGCATCGCTCTGTGCGCCACCACTGAAACTTTAGTGGTGTTAATTTGAAAGAATTTGACATCCGACCTTACTCACACTGCCCAATCAGCCCACGGTGTGTTTATTTTATTTTTCTTGAAGCTTTGGGATAAAAATGCCAAACGTCATAACATTTTGTCACTACTTCAAGTTGTGCCAAAATATTTGCACATTTTTAGAGTATTTTAGCCAAGAATTCAGGCATAAATACCCTTAGGAATCAGTGCCAAAGTTGAGATGCATTAAAATAATAAATTTTTGACTGTAGAATCAGCCAACATGCCTTCTTTGTTTGTAGTCTGTAGTCATAGAGACACATACAGCAGGTGAAATAGGTATTGAATATGTCACCAATTTTTTAAGTAAATATATTTCTAAAGGTGCTATTGACATGAAATTCTCTCCAGATATCAGTAACAACCCATCCAATGCACACATGTAAAGAAATCAAACCATAGCTGTTCATAAATTTAATGATGTGTAATAACGGGAAATTACACAGGGAAAAGTATTGAACAGACTTACTGAAATTTATTTAATACTTCATACAAAAGCTTTTGTTGACAATGAAGCTTCAAGATGCCTCCTGTATGGAGAAACTAGTTGAAATCTTTGCTCAGGTGTAATTTTGGCCCATTCTTACACATAAACACTCTTAAATCTTGAAGGTTCGGTGGGCTCTTTCTATGAAGTCTGAGCTTTAGTTCCTTCCATAAATTTTCTATTGGATTCAGGTTAGGTGATTGGCTGGGCCATTCTAGCAGCTTTATTTTCTTTCTCTGAAACTAATTGAGAATTTCCTTGGCTTTGTGTTTGGAATTGTCTCACTGAAATGTCCATCTTTGTTTTATATTCATCATCCTGATAGATGTCAGTAGATTTTTATCAAGAATTCCTCGGTACATTTGTCCATTCATCCTTTCTTCAATTTTATTAAGTTTGCCAGTGCCACATGCTGAAAAACATCCCCAGACCATGATGCGCTTACCTCCAAACTTCACTATTGGAGTGGTGTTTGGGGTGTTTTTGTTTTTTGGGGCAATATGCATTGCCTTTTGGCCTTCAAACATGGTTGTGTATTATAGTATCCAAAAAGTTCAAATGTCATCTCATCTGATTATACTATACTATACCAATATTTTACAGGCTTGTCTCAATGCTGTTGAGCAATATGTAAATGTCCTTGAACATGCTTTTTGTTCAGCAGTGGACTCTTGCATGGTGAGTGTGCATACAGGATTTATACCTCAAATTCTAAATAAAGGGAGGAACCCAATTATCAAAAAAACCATAAAGAAATTCCTATATTAAAAATATCAATTTTTATTAGTCATTTTCTAAAAAACTGTCAGTGCAGTCAAAAGAGGAATAGCCACTTAAAAGTGGTTGGGCGGGTGAATGGGAGACACGTGCGCCAGATGTCGATATTGAGGATATAGGCAGGGGAGGGGGGGCCTATCCTAGCCCTATGAATTTCCCCTACCTACCAGCGGAGTGTAAACACCCTAACACTCGGTGCCCCCGCTCCTCGGCGGCTGTCCCTTACTGTCCCTCCAACCATAAAACCACCATCACCAAATAGTGTACGTACACTATTTGGTGATGGTGGTTTTATGGTTGGAGGGACAGTAAGGGACAGCCGCCGAGGAGCGGGGGCACCGAGTGTTAGGGTGTTTACACTCCGCTGGTAGGTAGGGGAAATTCATAGGGCTAGGATAGGCCCCCCCTCCCCTGCCTATATCCTCAATATCGACATCTGGCGCACGTGTCTCCCATTCACCCGCCCAACCACTTTTAAGTGGCTATTCCTCTTTTGACTGCACTGACAGTTTTTTAGAAAATGACTAATAAAAATTGATATTTTTAATATAGGAATTTCTTTATGGTTTTTTTGAGTGTGCATACAGGCCATGGAGGTTGAGCGCATTACTTATTATTTTTTTTAAAAGAATTGTACCGGCTGATTCCAGGTCTTTCTGTAACTCTCCACAGGTAATCCTTGGCTCTTGGACAACTCTTCTGATAAATCTTTTCACTCCTCTGTCTGAAATAACGCAGAGAGCACCTGGTAATGGCTAGTTTATGGCAAAATTATGTTCTTTCGACTTACGGATTATGGCCCCAACTGTGCTCACTGTAACCTTCAGTAGTTTAAAAATTCTTCTGTAACCAATACCATCAGTATGTTCTTGAAACAAAAAGGTTGAAAAGGCTTTGAGACAGCTCACTGATTTTATGCATCATGAGATGTTTCTTGTATAGCACCTTCGTAATGAGACACCTTTTTATAGGCCATCAGTTGAACCAGCTGATATAATTTTTCACTAAGTGGCAGGATTGGTTTTTAATTACTGATAGCCTCAGTTGGTGTCATGACTTTCCATGGCTTTTTGCACCTCTATTCCTTCATGTGTTCAAAGCGGTTTTCCCTGTGTCATTTCTCAATATTACACATAACTTAATTTATGGATATGTATGGTTTGATTTCTTTGCCTGTGTGGATTGGATGGGTTGCTCCCGACATCTGGTGAGAAATTCATGTCAATAGCACTTTTAGGGTACGGTTCCACTAGTGTATAGCTTCTGATGTGAGTGCATCACAAGTGATATGCTAACAACCCTCTGGTGCAGGTTTCAGCCGAGGGTCATGCAACTGTGATGTGATCTTGCGATCGCATCACAGATGCAGAGAAGAGGGAGCATTTTCCCATCCCCTCTGCTGCTTGTCTCTGCGTATATCAGACTGCACTCGGATTACATGTGAGTGCAGTGCGATGTTTCACACACTTACATATACTTGTAAGTAGTATGCAGTGATTCATTCCGCATTCCACTATTGCATGAGAAATCAATTGCAGATGGACGCTGCCCCACAGTTTTGCACTAGAGTGAGAGCAGTCTGATGTTTTATCAGATTGCACTCGCCTGTATCGAACTGTACCCTTAGACATATATTTACTTAGAAAATTAGTGATGTGTTCTGTACTGATTTCACCCGCTGTAAGTGGACATAATGGCATTAGATAAAATCGAAAAAAATTTGATCTATGACTTTTTTTTAAAAAAACGTAGAGCAACAACAAACAAAAGTTATCCAGCAATCTCTGACTATCTGATAGAGAAGGGATTCAATGATGGTGCTCCATTCTGAGAAGACACCTCAGAGCTCTGATTTAATCATAGTCTTAGCAAGTTAACTCATGCAAATTAGATTTTAACTGCTCTGTACCTGACATAGCACTTAACAAATCATTGCCTCTGGAGGTGGCTTTGCTGCTGCCAATGATTCTAAGGGCTCATGCGCACGTTGCGTACTTTCATGCATTTACGCTGTGTATTGCACTGCAGCGTAAATGCATGCGTCCTGCGTCCCCTGCACAATCTATGTAGATTGTGCATGAGACGTGCACACGTTGCTTTTATGAACGCAGCGATTTGGGTGCTAAAATTTTGACCCAAATCTGTGCGTTCATAAAAGCAGCATGTCAATTATTTGTGCGTTCTGGATGCAGTTCCCACTCTGTCTATGGTGGGGGCAGCAGCCATAGTGCATGAAATCAGCTTTTTAAAAAAAAATACTGCATTAATTCTGCAGCGATTTGAAGCGCACATCTGCTGTCAAATCGCTGCAGAATATTCTGCAGTTAAGTGCGCCTGAGCCCTAAATCGACTTGCGCTGGGGTGGGAAAAGAAACTCTGGAGGTAGCGGCTTGGGAATAGCTTTAATGTGCCTAGAGCTTTTAAAGCCTTACTGTTATATGAATGAAACACTATTTACTCGGGAATGCAGCAACAGCATAATATAGCAATAGTGTACCCCATCTGAGAGCAGCATGATGTAGAAACAGAGACTCTGATTCCAGCCATGAGTCACTTACTGAGCTGTTTGTTATCATTGTGATAAAAGCAATGTTTTCCCTACTACAGATCTAGCAGTTATATAGAGCTCATGAATATGCTGGACTACCTGGCAGAAGGTCAAATAGTCCACTAATGATAATCTACTCCTGAATAAACAATGATTTCATCAAAACTACACTAAGCAGCCCAGTAAGTGACACACCATTGGAATCAGGATCTCTGCAAAAACCTGGTGACAGATTCCGTGTAAACGATTAACAAACAAAGGAATAAAATTGGTTAAACTTGATGTCGTATTAGTGATGCAAATGGAAGAACATAAATGTTATTCATTGCAATAGGAGAAATATCATTTCAACTTTGAAAATATTGGTGCAGTTACTAAGTAGTACAACTGCCTATATTGAAGGGGGTTATCCACTACTGAACAACCCCTTCTTAACAGCTAAACTGTCCTCCATAAAATAATAAAAAAAAAAACATATACCATATCAGTACATCCTGAACTGCCGCTGTACCTCTGCTGTTGGTACTATGTGTACCAGTGGGCATGTGACATTGTTACATTCAGCTTTCAGTAATCAGACTAGATACTGTAGCCTTCAATATTCCATCAGTGCGGACTTCACTTTACCGGAATACTAAAGGCTGCAGCTGATCAGCAGCTGTTGATTGACTGCAGCGGTCACTATACACAATAGCGATAGACATAGAAAGAATAGCGTCTGTTTGGAAGGCAAGTATATGCTATTTATGTTATGATGGAAAGTTAAATTGTCAAGAAGGATTTATAGTGGACAAGCCCTTTAACCGCTCATTTAATTTTTAACTTGCCATGAAAGAATGTAAGCTAGATTCTGATTGGTTACCTTGTTCACAATTCATCTAATGTACATTTACAAGCTGACTCACATTTCTTGCTTTAAAAAGTCACAAACGTTTATAAAATTTGTAATTGTGCAAGAATTTGCATTTTGTTGGTTTCACGCTAGTGTAGCACCCAGGGATATGGGATACTTCGTTCCAGGCAGTACAGGTTTTGGGGAAGTCACGGTGGTGGCTGTTACCCGGTTCCGTGACCTGGGCCCAGTAGAATGTCTCTACTGGGGCTGTTAGTATGGACAGCTAGAATGGTAGACCCTCCGCAAGTAGGATTTTGCCCCAGAGGGTGTATGGTGCAGTGGGCGTCGGAAAAAGGTAGTCCACACAGGTGTTCAGTGCAACTGGTTTACTCATTGCTGATAGATGTTGACTGGTTACCCGGGCCTGGCTGGTTTCGCCTCCAGGTCCCCTTCATCCCAGTGCCAGTTTGGTTCTCTGGTACCTTCGTCCCCTGCACCTGTCTCTGGTAAGTGGGTCCCTGTGGTATAGAAAAACTGGGGGTCCCCGTTCTGTGGTTTGTCTACTTCTGTCCGCCTGACGGTAGCATGAACCCTGTGAGGTTGGATTCTCTGGTCCTGTCCCCGGTTCTTCTTTTGCTACTGAGTCTTCAGATTCTTTAGGGTCAGCAAGGTTCTTGATGGTCCCCTTACTGTGCAGGTGTTAACAGGTCAGCCTGGAGCTCTTTCCTGTCCTAGGGTCCTGTACCCCGTCGGTGCATAGTTTCGGGAGTACTCTACCGTACTCCACCAGCAACCACTTTTCCTGGGTACCAGGTCACCGTCAACCCGAGTCAGGACGTCGCTTCGCTTCGACCTTCACTCTCCTACTGCTGTCAACTCACCGACTACTCTCCACAGTGTACCCCTTCCACCTGGTCAACTAGTGGACTGGATTGGCTCCACCTCTAGGCGGCCATCCATTGGTCCCAGCCTAGCTGGATACCATTGTATGGTGGATTGTTGGGCAAGAACTGGAATTACCAGGGTTTTTGTTGGTACCGGCACTAGGGTTCTGGGTCCGTAAGGGGTTAGGCCCTGCATCCTTGTGGGGATGCAGATCCTTGTAGCACCCTGATGGTTTCAGGGGCGCTACACTAGCTATATCAACTTTTTTTAAAAATGTAATGGGGCTTTACGAGAAGGGGGTATGACATAGTACAGCCCAAAAGAGTCACTGAAATGTCGACCTCGAGTAGTATAAATTATAGCACAAGTTGACACCAGTCTCGTGCATGGAGAGCCAAAATATGCACCATGTTTAGAGATGAGCAAATATATTTTAGTGGAATTGAATTCTACTTGAATTTTACATAAATCCATTCAACCAAATAATTGTAATTTGCTTCCGTGCGGATTGAGCAAATTGTTGCTGACTGCCGTTTTTCTGAACTGTAAAGGGGCATCAAACTGCTAAAAATTAAATAAGATACATATACTCACCTTCCTGCTCATCACTCTGGCCCCTCTGCTCCTCACTGACACACTTCTGGTCCTTGCCGCATCCCCTGCTCTGAGTTAGTGAGTGCTGAAATCCCCAGGTCTACTACGCTAGGCCCGGACTTAAGATGGTGTGTGTGTCTGTGTGTGTGCAAAGTCATGAAGCACATTATGATGTTGTGACCTTTCGCTCTCTTACACAGAACCATCCCAGGCTTTGTCACAACCGGAATTCCTAGAATAAGTGCCCGTGGCAGTGGTGACAAGATGTGACGAGGACAGGACAGGTGACGGTGAGGAGCAGAGGGGTGAATGAAGTGAGTAGTAAGTTATCAGGATTTTCTTCAGTTTTTACATTTATGTCTGGAGAGACCCCAGAGCATAATAAGACATTACATTTGCAGAGAATTTTTCTGTGAATTGAATTTTCTGGGGAAATCAGTGGAAAGAAGACTAGTTCGAATTTTGCCTGATGTGCTCATCTCTAACCAAATTAATTAATGAGACTGTCCACTACTAGGACAACCCCTTTTGATTCCACACATTTCCCCCATGTAAAATAATAGACTATACTCACCTCCCATACCAGCAGTGTCCTGGACCGCGGTACTGGGGCACACGTGGGGTTGTGACATCAAGCGAACCCCACACTACCAATGAGCGCCGGCTTCCTTCTCCCCGCCTTCAAATCAAAAGAAAAATCAACAGGAAGTGAGCATAACCGCTGCCCTTACTTCCTGTTGATTAACTAATTTGGTCCGAAGGCGGGGAGACAGAAGTTGGTGCTGATTGGACACATTACTCCCGTGGTGTCACAACCCCATATGAACCCTGGCGCCGCAAGCCTGTATACCGCTGTAAGGGCGCCAATATGGGAGGTTATTATATAGTCCCTGACAAAAGTTCTGTCGCTTATTCATGTTATGTAAGTAAAAGCTTATAACCTGACTTTAAATTCCTCCATTGGTTTCATAGATTACTCTTTTGAAAGCTGAAACCCTCCCAAATTTGGTTTAGGTTATGAAAATAAAGTTGCTGCAAAGCTGAAATATTGATCATTTAATGACCACAGAAAGGTCAGATTTTGGCAAGACAAAAGTTTTGTCGCCCACAGAAAGTAATGTGAGATTCAAACAAATAATTAACTTCTAATACAAAAATATGTTGCATAACATTGGTGAATGAAGTTATGGTGCTGTTAGAGCCATATTTAATATTTTGTGTGACTTCCATGAGCTTGAAGGACTGCATGCATGTTCAACAATGATTCATACAATTTTTTGATGAAGTCATCAGGAATAGCAAAGAATGCAGTCTTACATGCCTCTCAGAGTTCATCTAGATTCTTTGGTTTTGTCTTCGAAGCTTCCTCTTTCATCCTACCCCAAACATGCTCAATGATGTTCATGTCTGTTGACTGGGCTGGCCAGTCCTTGAGCACCTTGATCTTCTTTGCCAGAAGGAACTTTGTTGTAGAGATGGATGCATGAGATGGAGCACCATTCTGGTGCAGAATTTGACCACTTTTATGATTGGGAAGGTAAGAGGTATCTAATACTTATTGATATTTTAGGCTATTGATATTGCCTTCAAACTTGTAAATGTTTTGCACACCCCCATACTGAATGTGATCCCAGACCATGATCATTCCACCACCAAACTTAACTGTTTTCTGGATCCATACGGGCTCCAGCAGGTCTCCTGCAGTATTTGCAGCGGCTGTGGTGTAATTCAACTGAAGATTCATCAGAGAAATCCACCTTCTGCCACTCTTCCAGCATCCATCTGTTTAGCAGGCTGTGGGACTTGACAAATGCAACATGGTTTTTTAATTGCCTTTTGTTAGTGCTGGCTTCTGGGCACTGATTTGACCATGGAGGCCATTTCGAGAGAGAATCCTACAAACTGTTCTAGTTGACACAGGGACTTGAGGTGACCAGGCCTTTTGGAGCTCTGCTGCAGTGGAAAAGGGGCTGGCTTTGGATTTTCTAATGTTCCTCCTGAGCAGTTGTCTTGCAGGGCCTGCCAGACCTGGGCTTATCAAAAACATGTCCAGTCTCTTCAAATGTTTTTTTTTAATTCTTTGTACTTGACGCAGAGACATAATAAAGGTGCCAGCCACCTCTGCAGTGGATCTGGTCTTCAGTCTCTTGATAATCAAGACTTTGGTCATGGGGGGGAGTTTTGTCATGTTGTCAGAGGTCAAGTTGCAGTTCAACTGAAGGTCTGGGGTGCTGGGTTTCTTTTTATACACACCCACTAATTAACTGATCATTTAGTGAGCACAGGTGAGGATGTAAACTAGGATTGGGTGCATTATATGACAAGGCGACAAAACTTGTCTTGCAAAAATCTGATCTTTCTTTGTTCATTAAATGATCAATATTTCAGCTTTGCAGCAACTTTATTATCATAACCTAAACCAAATTTGGGAGGTTTTCAGCTTTCAAAAGAGTAATTTATGAAACCAATGGATGAATTTAAAGTCAGGATATAAGCTTTTATTTGCAGAACATGGATAAATGACAGAATTTTTGTCAGGGACTGTAGTCTTTATGGTTTTACCTGGGGGAAACATATGGAATCAAAAGGGGTTGTCCTAGTAGTGGACAACCTCTTTAAGAGGCAAACAACTCCTAATGATTTTGACACATCTTACTACGGCTGAGACTGGATCCAGACTGGCAAACAAATTGCCAGTTTTGATGAATTTTTCCCTTTAAAGTAATATCTAATATTTTTATTTACGGTACTTTTTATAGTCTACTTTTAATGCATTCATTCTTCCATCTAAAGAAATAAACTGTAACTGTGAATTTTTCATGTATCTAAACTAGAGAAGCTTTGCTTTCACCAGCAGCACTGTGACATATGAGACATAATCCTACCACGGATCTATTCTCGTCCAGCTACACTGTGTGGTCATCTGTCTCCTCTCTGTCAGTAGGCAGCACTTATCCTTGCACTGACATTGAGCACTTGTCCACCACACACCAAATACACTATAACAGAAAGGCACAGAGCAACTTCAAAATGAGTTTGATGTAAATAGAATGATTTCTGAAAGACAGCTAAGGGCCAGCCCTAAGAAGAAAAATTAAATGCCATGACCTACAAAAACAGCATGCAGCATTACAATAATCACTAAAACAATAATATACCTTGTGCAGTGCGTCCAGTACAACAGTACATTCATCCTTTACTTTCTGGAAGTTCACCTGCCCTTCACTGGCCACCTTGTTATTTTGTATAGGCATCGCTGCTCAAAGCTCTTGAAATTTCTCCGATAGATCTTGGGGTTTATCAAGCCGCTTGTTGTTCCTCAGCTGGTAAAGTTGCCATTTCCATCCTTGAATTATTAGGTGCAATGTTGTCCTTTAGTGTCTCTTGAATAATCCTTTTTTCTAGATGAAATAGTGGTAGCAGCCTTTCTGAATACGGTCGAGCATCAGCATTAACAAGAAGAGTGCTGATAAGTAATCTGAAGGATTATGAAAGGAGGTCCTGACCCTTCGTGAATCGACTAGGCCTCTGTAATCCCTTTAGCATCTTTTGGAGACCAAGTGTTCTCTAGTATGCAGTTCTCTTGAATCCTATTGTATACATTTTTTTAATTCTATTTATGTTCCATAGGGACCAATCTATACACTTCATAATGCTCTGTGTATTACATATGAACGTTATGTACTTCATGATGATGATGATGATATGCACTTGAGGATGTCTGACTGAAAAATGCAGTATAAGCCATTGTATAAGACCACAATGCTGTATACTGTAAACTTCATGGTTCCTATTTAGAAATAAAGACTGTATGCTGTAATTGTATTTTTTATAATGTATTCTTCTACACAGAACAGTATAGTCTACTAAACTACTCTATAGGTAAGGGTGTTGAGCTGATATATCATTCTGGGCATATGGCATAAGGATATTCCATTGACATTCCCTGGATGAATAAAGGTCTATAGAGCTTTTTATTGCCGGCCATGAATGTAATTAATAAGTGTGAAGTGAACAAAGGATGTGCACTTGTTAAGTATTTTCAGTAACTATTTCTGCATCAAAAACGTGTTTCTTGGCAGGGAAACACAACCTAAATAAGCGCGTTTTTGATTTGTTTGAAATCTGCAAAGACAAAACAAGAAAAAAGGGGCTAGCACGATCTGAAAATGGCATGCATCATATAAAAAGTGCAAATTCACAGATTTATTCCAACTGTACTTATAATAAAAAAATGAGATTTTTAGCAAATAATTAATCAATTCTTTGAGCCACCCCTGCCAACGTCACGGCAAATCTCAATAGGGGGGTCCTACTCTATATTATGTATTGCATGTGCCATGCGGCCTCCTAGATAAAGTTAAAAGCAGAACCATAATGGAGCACACATACCTGTAACCTGTATATAGCCGCTTCCATGTTGCAAAAGAGGCAATAATGGATAGAGGCCAGCCCAGGTCCCAGCATGTGGAGCAAGCTCTACACATACCAGGACTATATCAGAACTGACCCTCCCAGTGCCAGACAGCAACCATTGATAAAGGCGGACCAAATCCAAATATGGTGCTTAATTAGCATTGCCTGTGGAAAGGGGTGTTGCAACTGAATGTGAACAGCTACCAACAGGAGGAATACATTGCAAACCAAGATCAGGCGTGCATAGCATGGTGGTGGTCAGCCACCAGAAAAATGTAGCATAACTACAGTCATAACAAAGAAAAAAGGAGCTAGCAGGATCTGAAAATGGCATGCATCATATAAAAAGTGCAAGCAAATTCACAGATTTATTCCAACTGTACTTATAATAAAAAAATGAGATTTTTAGCAAATAATTGATCAATTCTTTGAGCCACCCCTGCCAACGTCACAGCAAATCTCAATAGGGGGGGTCCTACTCTATATTATGTATTTCATGTGTCATGCGGCCTCCTAGATAAAGTTTAAAGCAGAACCATAATGGAGCACACATACCTGTAACCTATATATAGCCGCTTCCATGTTGCAAAAGAGGCAACCTAAATAAGTGCGTTTTTGATTTATTTGAAATCTGCAAAGACAAAATAAGCAACATGTGCACGAGATTTCAGAAATCTCATTCACCTAGCTGGAACAGTAAAATATTGTGTTTTTCCGTTGCAAAAATGCTGCAAAAGCACAATGTTTGAGCACTTTTTTTTCATTCTTTATGTATGCAATTTTTTTTTCTAAATGTTTCTCTATTGGGTTTGGAAAATGCAGGAATAAATGCTACAATTTGCAATAAACTGAAAAAAGAAATAAAATGCAATGAGAAACACATTGTGAGAATACAAAATATTTTTCTATATGCTTTTTACTGTGAGAATATATATATATATATATATATATATGTATATCTTTATATATAAAATGCAAAAATAGGAGCAGCACTTAACCTGTTGTGGTGCAAAGTCCTTCCAATCAGTCTCACCCGATTTCAATGAGCAGCAAAAAAAGTGAAGGCAGCACACAGCTTCAATCTTGAATGAAAACACCTATTTATTGACCCATATGATACACCATGACGTTTCAGTCACAAGTGACTTTTTTCAAGCAGTACCTATATATATATATATATTTTTCTATATACTTCTCTATAACCAAACTTTCTTTTTTATGGCCTCCGACACACATCCTTGCCGCCGGTATGTGTTTGGCACGTTTTTGCGCGTAGCGGCGGCACGGAGACACGTAGACCAATGCTACCCTATGGTAGCAGGCACACACACGTAAAAACACGTGGAACGTGTGTCCGTGTCGTTTGTACGTGTGTGCCAACACGCTCGACATGTCCGTTTTTCTCCGGGATCACGCAGGCACGGACCCGCTAAAGTCAATTGGTCCGTGCCTGCACGGACGGCACACGTAGCATGTCCGTGTGCTACACGTACCGTCCGTGTGCGTTTTTAAGTGAGCGATGTCGGTCAATCTATTTTTTATTTGGTTATTAGTCAATTTACCTTTTTTTCTGTGGTTGTCAGTCAATATCCCTTTGTCGGTCGGTCTGTAGCTCTCCCTGTCCATTACTTACCAATCCCCGATCACCACCGCGGCGAAGAACAGCTGTGCAAAAGATATGGTGGCTTTAATTATTTTGAAAATGCCGGCCGATCATTATTCAATCTACTATTCCCTGCTTCCCCCACCCACCGGCGCCTATGATTGGTTGCATTAAGACACGCCCCCACGCTGAGTGACAGTTGTCTCACTGCAACCAATCACAGCATATGGTGGGCGTGTATATATTGTGCAGTTAAAAAAATTAATAAATATTTAAAAAAAGCGGATTGCGGTCACCCCCCATTTTTGATACCAGCCATGGTAAAGTCACACGGCTGAAGGCTGGTATTCTCAGGATGGCGAGCCCCACATTATGGGGAGCCCACCACCCTAACAATATCAGCCAGCAGCCACCCGGAAAAGCCGCATCCATTAGATGTGACATTTCTGGGACTCTACCCGACTCTTCCCAAATTGCCCTGGTGCGGTGGCAATTGGGGTAATAAGGAGTTAATGGCAGCAGCCCATAACTGCCACTAAGTCCTAGATTAATCATGGCAGCCATCTCCCCAAGATAACTTCCGTGTTTAACCTGTTATTAAAATTAAATAAACACACACATTCAAAAAATCCTTTATTTAGAATAATTAAAACAAAGACCCTCGTTCACCAATTTAATAAAACCAAAAAACCCATCCAGGTCCGCCGTAATCCATGGATATCCCATGACACTCTCAGCTCTGCTACATGATGGTGACAGGAGCGGCCACGCACAATGACCGCTCTTTGTCACCTCCAAGCAGCAACTGAAGTGAGCCACGCGATCATTGATGACATCACTCAGGTTACTCGCGGCCACCACTGGATCCTCCACCTGTGACAGCGAGTCGCCCGAATGACTGAAGTGAGCTGCATGATCAGCGAAGTAGTCACAGGTGAGTTGTGGTGTCGGGTGGGTGACTCCAGCTAGCCACGGGTAACCTGAGTAACGGCAGCGCTAATGTCGTCGCTAACTTCAGTTACTCAGGGGATTAGCGGACACCGGTGATTCCATCACGGATGTCCGCTAATCAGGATGCCACACACAGACAGAGTTGTGGTATGACAATGAAGTCGGGTGAGGTTCACCCGAGTTCATTCTCATCGCTCGTCTCTGTCTGTGTCGGCTGTCAGCAGGTATGTAGCAACGACATTTTACAACACACACAGATCAACACATACGGACACCACATGGACATGTATGCATACACGGATATTCCACACGCACACACGGCAAGCATACACCATCAAATGGATGTCACATGTACCGGAGAAATGCCCATAAAAAATGGAACACGGACCCGAAAAACAGAACGTGAGACACGTACATTTTTTATGCGGAAGTGTGTTTTAGGCCTATATGAGTAAGAAGGAAAAGCCTGTCTTCTGATTACTGCTGGTATCAGGAAAGTAAGTATG
Source organism: Anomaloglossus baeobatrachus (assembly GCF_048569485.1). Lineage (NCBI taxonomy): Eukaryota > Metazoa > Chordata > Amphibia > Anura > Aromobatidae > Anomaloglossus > Anomaloglossus baeobatrachus. The sequence continues at coordinate 232,229,547 of NC_134358.1, read as the reverse complement.
TGTATACCTAGGTTAGCAGTTGAAGACAATACAAAGTAATGGAACGCAGATGTTGATAACAAAGACTTGCTATCTGCGCAAGTCCAAATTTATGGCCTGAGGTGTTGCGTGCCAGAAACTCTGCAAGATATGGAGTTAGAGACACAAGAGGGGCTGGAGGCGAACTCCCAAAAAATGCAGAAACGTCACAGGTTTTCTGCATATGCTTTAATATAGCCAATGGCATACTTAGGAATTTTACTAAAAGCTTAACCCATTACTGCTCTATAAAAGGCTTGTGTAATAAAAAAAATAAAGCACCTCCTCATATTACTGAAAGAGGAGCTTATACCAACTACATTTTGCATGGTATAATTTCCTCCTTGCTAGCATTCAGTGACGCTTGATTTGAGATTGTAATGACAATTTTTTTTTTTTTTTTTTTTTTAAATGGTCAAAAACAAGGAATTTTCTAGTGGAATCCACATCTGGAAAGTTTTGAAACGGTTTTTTCCTGAAACTTTTCCTGATGCAATTTTGAAGAGTTAAGTATTTTGGAAGAGTTTTTTTGCTTCAGTGTTTTTCTTTAAGCCTTTTGGTTGGATAGTGACTAGTTTGGAACAGATTCTAGCAGATTCTAGCAGCAGCTGCTTTAAATGAGTTGACATGCATTCAGTTTCTCCACCAAGCATTTTTGACAACCTGAAACGCTCACATAACTAAACACATGAACAAAATGACCAGAAGGAGACTTTCATTGGTATTTGAGTGTTTTTTCAGGTTTTTATTTTTTTAAAGGACCAGCTCCAAAAAAAAACAACCCCTTTGATTTCCTCTTTGCTCAAATGATCAGCTCTTATCTTTCTCCTCTGTAACAGAATTGATGATAATCATTATGTATCTAAAGGTATGATCCAGTTTCCGGCTCATTGCACAGTACGTTGTAGAACACAGTGTGAGCTGACCTCTTTATTAATATTTTGTGTTATTTCATGCTCATGATAAAAGACATGAAGGAGATAGAGAAGAACCTAATGAGCTTTGCCGTATTTCGCAGCAGAGGCAATTTTCTTAAGATGAATGTCGTTTTGCATTTTCCATAACTGCTGCTCTATCACTACGTTCCTTACACTAATGTTCTTTCATCCTTTAGTCTACAGTGGAAAATGTCTGCCACTTACAGCCGTCAGTATTGTGCATCATAATTTTGCTCGGCTGACTGAAACATTGTTAGTAAAAAGACATGTTTTTTCTTTTAACCTGTTTTCCATGTAGAATTATAGAGGATATAGTTGATAAATATTATCTCCCTTGTGTTATATAATAAAAAATCAGATTTATTCAACAAAATACCAATTGGAGTGTGTGTGAAAAGAAATAAAAGTAATGCAGTAAGAACATTTTTTTGTTTCAATCTTAGAAGTAACTAAACTAGCTTTCCATGGCGGTCACATTGACATGTCATAGGCTCCTGTCCAGCAGGAGCACAAAAGACAGAATAATGTAATGAAAGATGTGGCATTTTGTGGTGGTGATTTGAGCTGTTTAGTATGTGCATGCGGAGACCCAGCACAGTTTGGCTTCAGATGTGTTTGCAATGTTTTGTAATACAGATTGGACAAGATATGTGAAGAGGCCATGGCTAGTAAACATGCGGCAGACATAGAGGGGTAGGCAATAAGGAGGAGAAAAGTTTACTGTGCAACAGCCTAATCAGAAAGGATGTATAGCGCCACCTAAGGGATATAGCAATCCTAAAAGTCAATATCAATCCTTTAGCGATCCTTGCCACATGACTTAGGATAAGATACTGTTTCGCCCCTGAGTACATCAGGGTGCCACAGGGAACTGCATCCTTCTCGCAGGGTGAAGGACCTACCCTTCATCATTCCAAGTTCCCAGAAATCGGTGTCACCTCCATCAGTACCACAAATCCCAATCAACACTTCACATCATGACCTGTCAGACACACCAGTGGGTTGGTCTAGCTGGTACAGGGCCACCCACCTAAGGGTCAGGCAGACTGGTACGAGGAACAAGGAGAGAGTCTAGTTAGAGCCCTCAAAGAGAAAGTTGCTGGGCAGTGTTAGCTCCCGGGGAGCTAGAAGGACTGAGGTTGGGTTGCAGACAGTGGTCCGGGACCAGAGGAGTCGGGGACAGGTAGCAGTGACATTGGATAAGGGTGCGACGGACATAGTCTTGGAGGACTGTCGGCATCAGAAAGCCCAAAAGAACTGACCGGTAACGAGCATGACGGAGAACGGGACCCTAGGTCAGGAGCCCCGATTTAACGTCCTGACAATTAACCTGCAGAGGAAGGGGACCTTCAGGGACCTTCCCAGAGAGCTCAGAGACAGAGGGCATCAGCACACCGCGGGGGACAGGGTTTTCCAGAGAAAGCAACCCATTAAAGTCCTAAGTGCCAGCCCTTGGGAGCAAATCTTCATTTAAAAACTGAAGAGCGGGACCTCATAGTTTCAAGCTAGAGGGACCCACATGGACACTAAACTGTGCATGGAGGCAGGCTCCGGAGTACTATGTGACACCGGTGGGACTGGGTACTTAGACAGGCTTCCCGCAGCGGCACACTGAGAATTTGGTTTACCTGCAGGGTGTGTGTCTCCTTTATAATCCTCATCCAGCACCATGACTACCCACAGTGAGTACCCTGGTTGCCTGCACCCTGCTCTCCCAAACAACCACCAACACCATGAACCCGGGGCTTCCCCTACCTGTGGAGGGACTAACATCTGGCTGCTTAACTCCATCTGTCCCAGTACTTTTTACGGCAGTGGCGGTACTCCCATTACCACAACCCACAGGTGGCGTCACAAACTTATCCCCTGTAAATACCCCCTCTATATGGTATTGTCCACCAAGCCGGGTCCGGACCCCCCTCGAGCCACGATCCCGGATCTGAGCAGCCCGACTAAACCCAGGGCGGTACAATACCAAATCAGAAATTCTGTTTGCAGACATGTGTTTCAGGTGTATACCTCTCCTCAGTGCAAAGCAAAAGATCTGATTTGGCTGGGTGAGATTCCTCTAACTGTCTAAGGGGGAGCACTGTGTAAAGAGCCTTATAAGCCTAGAACATTTGTTGGTTAGGAAATCCAAAGCCAGCCCCTCTTCCACTGCAGCAGAGCTCTAAAAGGCCTGGTCAACTCAAGTCCCTGTGTCAACTAGAACAGTTTGTAGGATTCTATCTCAAAATGGCCTCTATGGTCGAATCAGTGTCCAGAAGAAAGCACTAAACAATAGGCAATTAAAAACCATGTGGCATTTGCCAAGTCCCACAGCCTGCTAAACAGATGGACACTGGAAAAGTGGTAGAAGGGGGATTTCTCTGATGAATCTTCAGTTTAATTACACCACAGCCAAGACAAATACTGCAGGAGACCCTACTGGAGCCCGTATGGATCCAAAATACACCCAGAAAAAAGTTAAGCTTTATGATGGAAAGATCATGGTCTGGGGTTACATTCAGTATGAGGGTGTGCAAAATATTTGCAAGGTACAAAATATCAAGAAGTATTAGCTACCTCTTACATTCCCAATCATAAAAGGGGTCAAATTCTTATGCAGGATGGTACTCCATCTCATACATCCATCTCTACAACAAAGTTCTTCCTGGCAAAGAAAATCAAGATGCTCAAGGACTGGCCAGCCTAGTCACCAGACATGAACATCATTGAGCATGTATGGGGTAGGATGAAAGAGGAAGCTTGTAAGACAAAACCAAAGAATCTAGATGAACTCTGGGAGGCATGTAAGACTGCATTCTTTGCTATTCCTGATGACTTCATCAATAAAATTGTATGAATCATTGTTCTACCGCATGGATGCAGTCCTTCAAGCTCATGGACGTCACACAAAATATTAAATATGGCTCTAATAGCATCACAACTTCATTCACCAATGTTATATCTTTGTATTAGAAGTTAATTATTTGATTGAATTTCACATTACTTTCTGTGAGCTGAGCGACAAAACTTTTGTCTTGCCAAAATCTGACCTTTCTGTGGTCATTAAATGATCAATATTTCAGCTTTGCAGCAACTTTATTTTCATAACCTAAACCAAATTTGGGAGTGTTTCAGCTTTCAAAAGAATAATTTATGAAACCAATGGATGAATTGAAAGTCAGGTTATGAGCTTTTATTTACATAACATGGATAAGCGATAGAACTTCTGTAAGGGACTATATGGTAAAAAGTTGAATGTAATAAGCATCTGCTATTGCATGTTATCTTGTATTGAGCACTGACATCTGGGGGTGAATGAACCTGTGGTGATGTTCGAGGTCATCAGGTTCAACAGAACTGCTGTAGTCCAAAATTCGATTTGGGTACCAGAACTCTACCCGAACTTGAACCTGCATGCCATAGATTTCAATGGGGACCTGAACTTTTGTGCTTGAAAATGGCTGTAAAAAGGTAGTAGTAAAGTTTAGAAGGCTGCAAAAGAGGTAAGAGCAGGATAATTTACCTGCAAATAAATGTGGATAGGAAAATGAATGACTTAAAATCAAATGCAATAAAAATAATAAAAATATTTAACCAGGAGGCAGAGGTCCAAGTGGAGGAGGAGGGTGAAGAGAAAATGCAGGTGAACATGTGACGCCCTGACAAAATCAGGGTGTCACAGATGACTGTACCCCTCCAGTGTGCAGGAATCACCTTCTCCTTGGAATTCTACCAACATCCCACACATAGGTATAAACACCAGCCACAAAAGCCTAGTCACCCCCCGGGACAATATGGAAACACCAGTGGGCGGGGCAAGGCAGACGGTGACGCCCACCTAGGGGTCCTGAGGTGTCAGGGTAGGGAACACAGCAGAAAGCGTCTAGCAGAGGAAGTGAGAGGAGTGAAGTGGTAGTCGGGGGTTGTATCTCCCGGACTACCTGAGCTGACTAAGTCGCAGATCGTAGAGCAGGGCCAAAGGCGACGGAGATCCAGTCGCGGGAGACCTTAAGTGGAATGGGGCAGGATTATAGCCCACCGGTGCCAACAGCGGGAATCCAGTCTGGAAGCTATGCACAGTCGGGGTACCTGGACCCCAAAGCAAGGACAGCTTTGAGCACCTTCCTAATTCACCAGCAGAGGACAAGATTCCAGATCTTGTCCCATTAGCAGCCCGGATAGAGCGAGACGGCAGCCCAACGTGGGGAATAGGGCATCTGCATGTGCCTACAGAGATCCCAAGGGTTAGTTCTCGTGGGCCATAGCTCCCACAGCAAAGACACAGGGAGTGGACTTACCCCGTTTCATGCGGACTAGTCACCACACAAAGAAACAACACAAAAGTGCAGGAGGAAGGGCCCTGGTCCTGTCACCGGTGTGCGGGACCCGAGCACACCCCTTCAGAGGCAACCGGCATCCGGCCTTGGTTTATAATAGGACTCTGTGTGTTTACTGACCCTCCAAATTAGCACAGCCTCATCTATCACCATGACTACCAACTGTAAGTTCCCTATTTCCTGCCTTCTAATGACTGCTCCCTGCAACCCTTCACAATACCCTGGTCCCCGGGACTACACCTCCCCTATCCGTGGAGGGGATCCCACCTTGCTGCCCTGCTCCATTAGCCCCGGCCACCCCCATATCTAGGCAGCGACGGTGTCACCATCCATCACTGCAACCCATGGGTGGCGTCACTGACAAAGACTCTATCCCCTGTAAATATGTAAATAACCCCTTTTCACTGGTAAGCGACAGATGGCTGCGTGAGCCCTGAATCCGGATGCCACTCGAGCCACAGCAACCGCCCGGATCCGAGCGCCTCGAGCGGCCCCCCTGTTGTGGTCTATCCCCTGCCCGCATCAAACTTGGCGTCATGAGCAGGATTCTTACCCCATCCGTGACCTGGATGAAGTGCGCCTTGTTCCTGAACTGTTGATCCGTGAACTTTGGAATTTTTGGACTGCCGCCATCGTGCCCGCCATTTTGGCACCAAAAAGGGCAACCTTGCCATCTTCTTCCCCAAAAAGAGCGCAACTTCTAAGCCATGCCCCCTAAGAACGCGGGCGGAACCCAGAAGTCGCAAAAGATTGTGGGTCCCGCGAGACTGGTATTGAAAAACCAAGGGGGAAAAGACCAGAAGGATGTCAGCGCCTGATGGTGAACGCGGAGGCGCGGGTCCCCCGGCGGTGCAGGATGATGGAGAAGCAGCAGGCCCCACTCCGGTCGCTGGAGCGGCGGTTCCTGCGGTCCCAGCGGTCATGCAGGTTATGCCGATCACCCTACGTTACGTGCCCGGTGCCGCCTGGCTGCCCCAGTATGATGGGCGACCTGATGCCCTGCAGGTACTTAAGAAAAAGATATGTACTGTGCTCGATATGTATTCAATGACTGGCAAGCAGCGCGCATCCGTGGTGCTCGGACAGCTGACAGGCGCAGCCAAGCAGGAGGTAGAGACTTGGACTGATAAGGATCGGGCCTCGGTGGCCGCCATATTTGATAAACTGCAAGTAGCCTTTGAGGCCCGCACGGAGGCGGAGCTAAGGATTCAATTTTACAACTGCAGGCAACGTCCCCAGGACAGCATTAGAGATTATGCCCTAAGATTACAAATTGCACTGCGCAGCGTGAAACTAGTGTGACACCCTGGACTAGCCAGGTAGTCACAAATAGAGCCCTGCATAACCCCAGTCCCTCACTAGGTAATACCACCTAACCACATAAAACCCTTGTCACCTCCCTCAGGGTTGGATTGACACACCAGGGGGCGGAGTCAGGCGGTTGGACATGCCCACCGAGGAGTTCAGAGAGCCTGAGGCAGGAAACACAGTCAGTTGTCAGTTAGAGTTGAGTTTGAGAGTGAAGTGGAAGAAGACAGGCCTGTGTGACAGGCCTGTGACAGACTGACAGGTGCCAGGGTAGAAGCCCTGGTACCTCTGGCTAGGAGGCATATGGAGGCCTCTGCCTGCAGGAGCCGGGAAGACGGCTCGGTGGAACTGTGGTGGACCGGGACAGGGTAGTGGCCCGCCGGTACCGACCCGGGGAACCGACTCGGAAACCGGAGCACAAGAGGGGGTACTCAGACCCTGAAACGAGATCTAGAAACGACTGGACTGAGTTAATTAACTGATTGAGGTCTGGACTTTAGGTCCTTTCCCACCCAAAGTCCCTCATAGAAGACAACAGCCCAACGAGGGAGATAGAAAGCCACCGCCAAGGCTCAGAGATCCCACGGGCCAGCGTCTATGGGCAAACGGGCTCTCCCGACATCCACAAGCTGGGGAGAGTATTCCTGACGCTGCAAGCCCAGGCAGCCCAACCATTCAAACAGGTGCAGGAGAAAGGCAGAGACCATCAACCAGGTGGGGGATCCCGACTGCAGCCGGCTGCGGGCACCGACCAACATCATCTTGGTTTACCAGAGACTCGAGTGTTTCATTCTAATAGTGAGTACACCAGTGCCCTCTGGCTGCCCTTCTCCCTGCACCGCCAAAGCACCCCCAATGGGTCCCGGGGCCACCATCCCTTCCCACGGAGGGGTTAACAACTTGCTGCATACCATCTTCCCCGGGTGCCCCGTAACTGCAGCAATGGTGTTCACCTGCACCACATCCCGTGGGTGGCGTCACAAACATAAAACACGGCTCCGGCCGTACACCTATGTCCCAAAACCGCCAACCCCCCTTTCAGATCGGAGTAACCACAGGGGCCCCCGGGTCCGGAGACGCTTGAGCCACCCACCAGTGAGCCCGGATCCGAGCGGCTCGGTTGCAGCGGCACACTAGTAGACGCTATCAATGAACAAGAGAGCAAAAAAATGCTAATGGAGCAGTTCCTGCAGGGGCTGGGGTCAGCAGAGGATCGCAAGCAGCTCCGGCTGTGGGCCCTGGAACACCCGGACTTAAACTTTGCAGTCCTAAGGGACCGGGCCATAAAGGCTCTACAGACCTCCGAGGCTAATAAGTGGAAATGAGCAAACCTCTAGAGACTCGAGTTCGGTTCGATTCGTCGAACGGAGGCCGCGTTCGAGTTCGGTTTGGCGAACCGTTTGATGAACCTCTCGAACCCCATTGAAAACCATAGGAGGCAATCACAAACACATAAAAACAAAGAAAGCACTCTCAAAGGTGTCCAATAGGTGACAAACAACTCCCAAGACAACACAAACACATGGGAAAGAAACAAGGACAGATACTCATGCGAAAACAAAACAGCTGCACGAGGAAAAAGAGGACGAGGCACAGATATAGGCATGTTATGCCCTTCTAAAATCATATAAAATACAGCAAGGGGACTCCAAGCAGAGTCTCCCTTTTCCCAAAAATTGGGCCCCACAGACACCACTTCAGTGGCAGCACTTGTGCCCCAGTTGTACACTTCACAGGTACATTTGCATCAAGTACATTCCAAATCCACAGGCCTTTACTCTCCCCAGGATGACACCGGTGTAGGTAGCAAAGTCTTTGCTGAACCATGACTTGTTCATCTTGGCTCGTTTTTAAAAACACAGCAAGGGGACTCCAAGCGGAGTCTCCCTTTTTTCCAAAAATTGGGCCACACAGACACCTCTTCAGTGGCAGCACTTGTGCCCCAGTTGTACACTTCACAGGTACATTTGCATCAAGTACATTCAAAAATACGCCAGCCTTAACTGTCCCCATGATGACACCGGGGTAGGTAGCAAAGTCTTTGCTGATCCATGATTTGTTCATCTTGGATCATTTTTAAAAACTCAGCAAGGGGACTCCAAGCGGAGTCTCCCTTTTTTCCAAAAATTGGGCCCCACAGACACCATTTCAGTGGCAGCACTTGTGCCCCAGTTGTACACTTTACAGGTACATTTGCATCAAGCACATTCCAAATCCACAAGCCTTTACTCTCCCCAGGATGACACCGGGGTAGGTAGCAAAATCTTTGCTGAACCATGACTTGTTAATCTTGGCTTGTTTTTAAAAACTCAGCAAGGGGACTCCAAGCGGAGTCTCCTTTTTTTCCAAAAATTGGGCCCCACAGACACCCCTTCAGTGGCAGCACTTGTGCCCCAGTTGTACACTTCACAGGTACATTTGCATCAAGTACATTCCAAATCCACAGGCCTTTACTCTCCCCAGGATGACACAGGGCTAGGTAGAAAAGTCTTTGCTGAACCATGACTTTTTCATCTTGGCTCATTTTTAAAAACACAGCAAGGGGACTCCAAGCGGAGACTCCCTTTTTCCAAAAATTGGGCCCCACAGACACCACTTCTGTGGCAGCACTTGTGCCCCAGTTGTACACTTCACATGTACATTTGCATCAAGTACATTCCAAATCCACAGGCCTTTACTCTCCCCAGGATGACACCGGTGTAGGTAGCAAAGTCTTTGCTGAACCATGACTTGTTCATCTTGGCTCGTTTTTAAAAACACAGCAAGGGGACTCCAAGCGGAGTCTCCCTTTTTTCCAAAAATTGGGCCACACAGACACCTCTTCAGTGGCAGAACTTGTGCCCCAGTTGTACACTTCACAGGTACATTTGCATCAAGTACATTCAAAAATACGCCAGCCTTAACTGTCCCCATGATGACACCGGGGTAGGTAGCAAAGTCTTTGCTGATCCATGATTTGTTCATCTTGGATCATTTTTAAAAACTCAGCAAGGGGACTCCAAGCGGAGTCTCCCTTTTTTCCAAAAATTGGGCCCCACAGACACCATTTCAGTGGCAGCACTTGTGCCCCAGTTGTACACTTTACAGGTACATTTGCATCAAGCACATTCCAAATCCACAAGCCTTTACTCTCCCCAGGATGACACCGGGGTAGGTAGCAAAATCTTTGCTGAACCATGACTTGTTAATCTTGGCTTGTTTTTAAAAACTCAGCAAGGGGACTCCAAGCGGAGTCTCCTTTTTTTCCAAAAATTGGGCCCCACAGACACCCCTTCAGTGGCAGCACTTGTGCCCCAGTTGTACACTTCACAGGTACATTTGCATCAAGCACATTAAAAAATACGCCAGCCTTAACTGTCCCCAGGATGACACTGGGGTTAGGTAGCAAAGTCTTTGCTGAACCATGATTTGTTAATCTTGGATCATTTTTAAAAACACAGCAAGGGGACTCCAAGCGGAGTCTCCATTTTTTTCCAAAAATTGGGCCCCACAGACACCACTTTAGTGGCAGCACTTGTGCCCCAGTTGTACACTTCACAGGTACATTTGCATCAAGCACATTCCAAATTCCCAAGTCTTTACTCTCCCCAGGTTGACACAGGGGTAGTAAAGTCCTTGCGGATCCATGATTTGTTCATCTTGATGAACGTTAGTCTGTCCACATTGTCACTGGACAGACGCGTACGCTTATCTGTCAGCACACACCCAGCAGCACTGAAGACATGTTCAGAGACAACGCTGGCTGCCGGACACGACAATATCTCCAAGGCGTAAGTGGCGAGCTCAGGCCATTTTTCAAGATTTGAAGCCCAAAATGAGCAAGGTTCCAGCTGCAAAGTCATGGCATCGATGTTCATTTGGAAATACTCCTGTATCATCCTCTCCAGCCGTTGACTATGTGTCAGACTTGTTGTCTCTGGTGGCCTTGCAAAGGATGGTCTAAAAAAAATTATGAAACGATTCAATAAAATTGCTGTTACCAGCACCAGATACGGTGCTGCTGGTACGATTAGACTGTTGATGACGACACAGTCCCATATTTGTCAAGTTACAACTGGGAGATTCACTCCGTGCACCACTGGCGTTTGGTAGAAAAGCCGAGCTAAGATTGAGTAACAGCTTCTGCTGATACTCCTGCATACGTGCGTCCCTTTCTATGGCTGGAATTATTTCACAAAATTTGGACTTGTACCAGGGATCTAATAGTGTGGCAACCCAGTAGTCATCATTACTTATAATTTTGACAATCCAAGGGTCATGTTGTAGGTAGTGCAGCAAGAAGGTGCTTATGTGTCTTGCACATCCATGCGGACCAAGTCCTCGCTGTGTTTGTGGCATAGAGATGCTAACCGTGCTTTCTTCCTCTGACATCTCCCCCCAACTTAGTTCAACCGAAATTTGACCAAGGTCTCCCTCATCTGCTGAGTCTTCCATGTCCATCTAGAGTTCGTCCTCCATTTCTTCCTGGTCTCCTGCATCTTCCTCAACATTTTGGCTGCTACCATGCGCCCTTGTTAATCCCTCTCCCCCAGCATCCCATGCCTGCCGCCTTGGTGATGATGAACGTCTGGAACTTGTAGATGTTGTTATCCCTTGCGCATATGAATCCTCCTGTACTTCCTCCCCTTCCTCTTGTCCCACCCCCTGACTCCGAAAAGTGTTTAGCGTGTTCTCCAGCATGTAAATGACAGGAATTGTCATGCTAATAATGGCATTGTTAGCGCTAAACATATTCATCACCATGTCGAAACTGTACAGAAGGATGCATAGGTCCTTGATCTGAGACCACTCCATCAGCGTGATTTGCCCCACCTCTGCGTCTTGTTGGCCCAGGCTATATGTCATAACGTATTGCACCAGGGCTCTTCGGTGCTGCCACAGTCGTTGTAACATGTGGCGAGTCGAATTCCAGCATGTCGGCACATCGCATTTCAGGCGATGAACCGGCAGACCGAATGACTTCTGGAGCGATGCAAGTCGGTCAGCTTCGGCGGTTGAATGGCGGAAGAGAGCAGAGAGTGACCATGTCCTATGCAGAAGCCCATCTAGGCCGGGATAGTGGGTTAAAAATTGCTGGACAACAAGGTTCAACACGTGAGCCATACAAGGCACATGTGTCACCTTGCCCCGGCAAAGGGCCGCACCCAGGTTTGCAGCATTGTCGCACACAGCCTTCCCTGGCTGCAGGTTGAGTGGAGACAGCCATTTACGAAACTCGGACCGCAGAGGTGACCACAATTCATCCGCTGTGTGACTCTTATTTCCAAGACATTTCAAGCTAAAGACCGCCTGATGCCGTTGAGCTCTGCTGCCAGCATAGTAAGGAGGTGTGCAGGATTCCTTGTGCGCAGTTGCAACACGGGTGGCCTGACCAGGCAGGCTTGGGGCGGAGGTGGAGGACCCAGACGAGGTTGAGGAGGCAGAATCAGTGGAGGAACTTCAACATACAGAGGATTGACACACAAGTCGTGGGGACGGCAAGACTTGTTCAGCAGACCCTTCTGCATCTCTCACCATAGTTACCCAGTGCCCAGTCAGCAACATGTAACGCCCCTGTTCATGCTTACTGGTCCAAATATCGGTGGTGAAATGCACCCGGTCACACACAGAGTTTCTCAAGGAAGTGTTGATGTTGTGTGCAACATGCTGGTGTAGCGCAGGCACACCTTTCTTGGAGAAGTAATGGCGACTGGGCATCTGGTACTGGGGCACTGCGACGGACATAAGGTCTTGAAAATCCTCTGTGTCCAATAGGCGGAAAGGCAGCATTTTGGTAGCCAAGAGCTTACAGAGGGATAAAGTCAACCTCTTAGCTTTGTGCAAATATTTAAAAAAACTGACCCGCACATCCTACAAGTGTGTATAGGTGCCAGCTGAAAAAACCTAGCAAATACAAAATGGATACAGCCGCACACTAAATGCCATCAATGTATAAGGGAACTCTGGTACTGCATTACTGCTATATGAAAAAATGAGATTTTTAGTTTATGAATTGGCCAATGCATGTAAGCCCGGAAACCAATGGCAAAGTAAATCTCAATATTCCGGGTCCCTAACTAAAATGCCACTATCTAGGTTAAAAACATCCATGTCTGGGCAGCTAGACTAAAAATCTAACTTGAAATGCCACTATCTGGACTAACCTCCATGTCTGGGCAGCTAGGACTCCTGGTATAAGGATTATGAACACAGCCTGGTTTATAGGGCGGAGTGCTCAGTCACAAAGAAACTCACTGCAAATATTTAAAAAAACTGACCTAGCTTTGTCATGGCTCGGAGAAAATTGCCTTTTATTTGTCCACATCTGAGGGACCGAGATCTGGCTGCTGCGTGGAGACAGTGGTGAGTAGGGTGTCCCTGCAAAACTGCAGGTCTGTGAGGATAATGCAGGTGGAGAGAAGATGTTGCCTTCATCCAAAGCTGGTGCTCTCAATGTCTGAGAGAGCTGTACACCAGCATTTGTTTCCCCTTCCAAACCATCTGACGACCTACCAAGAAAACTGCCTGTTGTGGTTAAAGGGGTGGAAGGTCTGAGTGGAAGAACAGGTCTGACAGCTGTCCCCACAGTCATAGAAGATGAAGAGCACGCGGATTCACTGGAAGGGGCAGGCGGTGGATGGCCCGCTCCGCTAGGCCGCATTGCAGCAAGGTGAGCTTCCCACTGGGACTTATGCTTGTTATTCATGTGACGATTTATGGGAGAAGTTGTCAAACTGGTGAGTTATTGGCCTCTACTTATAGATTCCTGGCAAATTTTACAGATCACATGATTTGGGAGATCCTTTGCAAGGTGAAAAAAGGACCAGGCTAGGCAAGGCTTAGAGGACATGCAACCTGCAGAGCCACCCCGACTTGTGCTCAGAGGCAGAGTGGTGGTTGAGGATGCACTTGTTGACGTGCTTCCAGTACTCCGACTCTGTCCAGGAAGGCACAAGGTTACTTTGTCGTCAGTTGCATCCTCCTCCACCGCCTCTGGTGACCTCCTCGAGTGCCCGACTGAGAGTTGACAGTATGTGGGATCTAGAACTTCATCATCAAGGGTTGTGTTTGCACTCCTCTCACCCTTAGACCAAACCTCTTCCTGCCCTGACTGAATAGTTAAGTTGTCATCCTAATCTGGTATCTGCGTCTCATCGTCATCTGTATGTTCCTCATTGTACCCACCAACAGGTATTACAGTTTGGGAATGAGGGTCTACATTATGCTCAGAAATTTGGTCATCAGGGCCTGAATCTAACTCACAAAGCTTCTGGGCATCACTGCAGACCATTTCCTGGTCTGTACTCACTGTAGCTTGGGAGCAGACCTCTGATTCCCAGCCTATAGTGTGACTGAACAGCTCTGGAGACTCAGCCATCTCTGTTACACTATACACTGCAGGGCGGGTGGAGACTTGAGAGCTGGGAGAAAGCAAGTGCGATTGGGATGACAACTCAGAGGAATGTTTTTTGGATTTTGAAGTTGAGGTGAAGGAGAGGCCACTTGTAGCACTTGAGATTCATTCAAGCATGTGTTCTTTTTGTGCATCATCTACCTTTGTTCCAGTTGTTTGGTTCCGTAAAAAAGGGAGCACATCGGACTGGCCACGGAAAGTAGTAGACCTCTTACTTTTGCTTGAAGATGGCCTATCTTCAGCAAATGTTAATGTATCTTTCCCACCTTACCCACTGACACAAACTATTTTTTCTTTTCCAACACGCCTGTTCCCCTTTCCACCAGCATCTGTCCTTTTGCCACTCATTTTGTTAGCGACAAGATTGGACACTTAAAATGTGGTAGCTAAAATGTGCAGGAGGGTAGAAGGCAGAGGTGGTGGAACTTGTTTGGCACCAATGGAACACTAATTTAGTATAGCAGACACTTTTTGGATGCCACTAAGTTTCAGCACTGTTTGCTATAAAAATAGCATAGCTAAAATGTTCAGGAGGGTAGAAAGCAGAGGTGGTGGAACTTGTATGGCACCAGTGGGACACTAATTTAGTATAGCAGACACTTTTTGGATGCCACTAAGTTTCAGCACTGTTTGCTTTAAAAATAGCTTGGCAAAAATGTGCAGGAGGGTAGAAGGCAGAGGTGGTGGAACTTGCTTGGCACCAGTGGGGCACTAATTTAGTATAGCAGAAACTTTTTGGATGCCACTAAGTTTCATCACTGTTTGCTATAAAAATAGCATAGCTAAAATGTTCAGGAGGGTAGAAAGCAGAGGTGGTTTAACTTGCTTGGCACCAGTGGGACACTAATTTAGTATAGCAGACACTTTTTGGATGCCAGTAAGTTTCAGCACTGTTTGCTTTAAAAATAGCTTGGCAAAAATGTGCAAGAGGGTGGAAAGCAGAGGTGGTTTAACTTGCTTGGCACCAGTGGGACACTAATTTAGAATAGCAGACACTTTTTGGATGCCACTAAGTTTCAGCACTGTTTGCTATAAAAATAGCGTAGCAAAAGTGGGCAGGAGGGTACAGTGCCCGGGTTCTGTGGGTCAGTGGACAGGAAAGGAACACTAACTTAGTATTCCAGACACTTTTAGGATGGCAGAAAAAGTATCAGCTCTTTGGGCAAATAAAATAGCGTGGCAAAAGTGTGCAGGTGGGTACAGTACCCGGGTTCTGTGAGTACCTGGACAGGAAAGGAACAGTAACTTAGTATTCCAGACACTTTTAGGATGGCAGAAAAAGTGTCAGCTCTTTGAGCAAATAAAATAGCGTGGCAAAACTGGGCAGGTGGGTACAGTGCCCGGGTTCTGTGGGTCAGTGGACAGGAAAGGAACAGTAACTTAGTATTCCAGACACTTTTAGGATGGCAGAAAAAGTGTCAGCTCTTTGGGCAAATAAAATAGCGTGGCAAAACTGGGCAGGTGGGTACAGTGCCCGGGTTCTGTGTGTCAGTGGATAGGAAAGGAACAGTAACTTAGTATTCCAGACACTTTTAGGATCTTTTAGGATAGCAGAAAAAGTGTCAGCTCTTTGGGCAAATAAAATAGCGTGGCAAAACTGGGCAGGTGGGTACAGTGTCCGGGTTCTGTGGGTCAGTGGACAGGAAAGGAACAGTAACTTAGTATTCAAGACACTTTTAGGATGGCAGGAAAAGTGTCAGCTCTTTGGGCAAATAAAGTAGCGTGGCAAAACTGGGCAGGTGGGTACAGTGCCCGGGTTTTGTGGGTCAGTGGACAGGAAAGGAACAGTAACTTAGTATTCCAGACACTTTTAGGATGGCAGAAAAAGTGTCAGCTCTTTGGGCAAATAAAATAGCAAGGCAAAACTGGGCAGATGGGTACAGTGCCCGGGTTCTGTGGGTACCAGGACAGGAAAGGAAGCCTCACTTTCCATCCCCCCTAATGATTAAATGCAGCAAGGAATTCCCAGAGCTGAGGTACACAGACGCTGTTTTCTAAAGCTGTATACAGCGTTTACACAGCCCTGCCTAGCAGCTATGGCTCTGAGCGCTTGGAAATCAGCCCTGAAAAGGGCTGAAATAAACAGCAGTCCCTAATCTCTACAGCGCTGTGTCTATAGCACACACAGCAAGAGCGGCGGCAGCAGCAGCGTGAGCGGTGACTGTCACCCACACGCAGAAGGCAGATAATGGCGGCGTGAGGGAAAATGGCCGTATTTATAAGGCAAGGACATGTGACATTTACAGCCTATGACACATGCCCTTGCTTGTCTGGCAAAAAGTACACTTAGCTGTGTGTGTGTCTGTGATTGGCTGGCATCCTGGCCTGCCCCACTGCACGCACGCTTAAGAAATAAAAAAAAAAAAGGCGATCGGCATTATCTTAGCACTCAGCTGCAGCACAGATCTAAACCGCGTCCACCCCGCACACTATACGCTGAGATTTGGAAATAGCATGAATCACAGTGACTCACACTATTACAGTGAAAAGCCAGCTAGTAAATAGCTAGGCTTTTTGCTGATCGAACCGTTCTCGAATGTAACTCGAGCTATTGAGCTTTTAGCAAAAAGCTCGAGTTCGAGTTCGATCTCGAGCACCCCCCAAAATCACTCGAACATGAAATTGGCGAACCTCGAACATCGCTCATCTCTACTAATGAGTCTATACCAGCCTCTTGGCCAGCTGATACCTCTCACCTGCTGGTGAAGCCTCCCCAATTAGCATTACCAGCACCTGCAGTGTCAATAGCGCCTCCTGGAGTTCCCGGTGACCTGTCATCCCAAGTTCAACAGCTGAGCAAGCACGTCGCCAGGATCCTCGAAGCCATGCAGCTCCAGCCAAAGACCAAGCCGACAGAGAAGATCCAGCACACTGACTGCCCTGAGGATATTTCCTAGATGCAGAGGAAGAACAGCAACCGGTATGGGCAACCCATTTGTTACAGGTGCAACAAGACCGGCCACCACGCCTGTTGATGTCCTTTAAAACGGGCAACCCCTGGGGCCAAGGGCCAATCCTCAGGAGTAAACCAACAAGGCCCAGCTTATTGGCGTGAGCGGTATGTCAGAGGCCGCCCCACCATCTCTCTCGCCATAGATGGTATTCCAACGTCGGCACTCCTGGATACCGGCTCACAGGTAACGACTATACCCTATGTACTGTATAAGCGTTACTGGTCTGATGACGACCTAACCCCGCCAGACTCTGGCCTTACCATTATTGCGGCTAATGGACTCCTGATGACCCAGGAAGGGTTTAAAGAGGTGACTCTTAAGGTGGGGCGAGTGGCGTTAAAACGTCAAGGACTTATAGTGGTGCAGAATGACCCTAGTGATCGTAACCCGAAAATGGTCCTAGGAACCAATATTATTGAAAATTGCATGGAGGAAGTGTTGTATTTACTTCAACAGTTGTCTGCAACAGCAGGAGCGGTCCGGCAGAGAGTCCTGCAGCGTGATATTTGAGCCCTCCTGCAGCGGCAACAGGTGAATCTGTCTGGTGGAGAGATTGGTAGTGTGAGAGTGATGGATGTAGCTCCCCTTGTGGTGCCTCCGCAAAGTGAAATGATAATTTGGTGTAGTGCAACAGTAGGTTCCCGTGGACAAGATTATCAGGCAATAGTGGAACCCTTGCCTTCAGAGCACTGGCCCACAGTCTTGATGGCCAGAGGAGTGATTGATATCCGGAAGGGAAGAGTGCCCGTGAGAGTGTTGAACTGTGCAGAGGAAGAGGTTAAGCTACCCAGATATGCCACCATTGAAAAGCTGTTCACAGTAGATACACATGCCATCCAAGCAGCAGCATCCACCATCCCTGCATCCCAATCAGTCAGTGACACCTCACCAGGTCAGTCAGAGGAGTGGTGTCAGGATTTACACATAGGAACTGACTCCACACCTTCACACTAAAAGGAGGGGTTCTAAAGGGTAGTGGAAGAATACGATCAGGTCTTCAGTAAACACCTACTAGACTTTGGGAGGATAAAAGGGGTCCAACAGTACATCCCCACAGGTGCACACCCACCCATCAAAGAGTGGTATAGGCCAATACCACCTGCACATTATCAGCATGCCAAGGACATGTTGAGGAGCGTGAAGGAGGCTGGGGTTATCCGTGACAGTTGTAGCCCCTGGGCAGCTCTGTTGGTCCTGGTAGAGAAAAAGGACGGCACCATGAGAATGTGTGTGGTTTTACCGGAAGATTAATCAGATTACCCACAAAGATGCGTATCCACTCCCACGTATTGAGGAATCGTTAACTGCATTAAGAACTGCAAATTACTTTTCTACCCTTGATCTCACTAGTGGCTACTGGCAGGTGTCTGTTGCTGAGGGGGAGAAGACCGCCTTCACCACCCTGATGGGTCTCTGCAAGTTCAACAGCATGCCCTTTGGGCTCTGCAAAGCACCAGGAACCTTTCAGAGGCTGATGGAATGCTGTTTAGGGCATCGCAACTTCGAAACAGTACTGCTGTACTTAGATGACGTCATCATCTATTCCAAGACATATGAAGATCGTCTGGAACATCTTGCAGAAGTCTTTGAAGCTCTCTCCAAGTACGGGATGACGTTGAAGCCCTCCAAATGCCACTTGCTGAAGCCTAAAGTCCAATACCTCGGACATGTAGTTAGTGCAGAAGGTGTGGCCCTGGATCCGGAGAAGGTAACAGCAATACAGAACTGGCCAAGACCCACTACCATCAAGGAGGTGCGGCAGTTCCTGGGCCTGATGGGCTATTATCCCGCCGCTTCGTCAAGGGCTACACCAAGATGGACACCCCAATGCAAGATCTCCTGGTCAGACAAACCAAGCATGGCAAGACTTCTGGTCCCCTGTTCACATGGGGTGAGGAGCAAGAAAGTTCCTTCCAACAGATGAAGTCAGCCCTGACCGGAGAAGAGATCCTGGCATACCCCGACTACGGTCTTTCATTTATACTGTATACGGATGCCAGAAACATGGGATTAGGAGCTGTCCTGTCCCAAATGCAAGATGGCAAGGAGAAGGTGACAGCTTACGCAAGTAGGAAACTCCATCCAACAGAAAGGAATCCTGAGAATTATAGTTCTTTCAAGTTGGAGTTCCTAGCACTCGTCTGGGCTGTGACAGAGAGATTTAAGCATTACCTGGCTTCTGCAAAGGTCACTGCATATACGGACAACAATCCTTTAACCCACTTAGACACAGCGAAGCTTGGAGCCCTGGAACAACGCTGGGTAGCCCGACTGGCGAATTATAATTTCACCATAACGTACAGAGCCGGTCGGAATAACACCAATGCTGATGCGCTGTCGAGAATGCCACAACTGCCTGATGGCGGAGTAGATGAGGACGAGTTGGAAGAGATTGAACTACCTGCGTTCCATCAACCTGACAGTTTGGAGAACACCAAACATTACAACAGTCAGCAGGAGGCAGCATTCAATCCATTACCTCATCACGGGTGGCAGGAAGCGCAAGATAGAGACCCTGCGGTCAGAATAATCAAGATGATGATTTCCCAAGCTGGTTCCAGGTTAGAGCTCACTGCCCTGGCAGAAGCACAGAGGCTGTGGAAAGAGAGGAGCCAGTTGTATCTGCAGTGAGGCAAGTTGTGCAGAGGACTGATCAATCCCAAGACGCATGAGAGGATCTGCCAAATAGTTATACCCCAAGCATACGTGCCAGTGGTCCTAGAAGCCTATCATGATGGAGCTGGACACTTCGGCTAGAAAAAGCTGGAATGCTGCTGAGAGAGCGCTTTTATTGGGCTGGAATGAGAGAGTCCATTGAAGCATGCTGCCGGGATTGTGGTCCCTTTGAACTAAGAAGAAAGGATGGCACCAGTCAGAAGGCCCCACTACAGCCAATAATCACCAGCCAGCCATTGGAACTCGTTGCTCTAGATCATGTAAAACTCACACCAAGCAGGAGTGGATACACGTGTGCACTCACGATGGTAGACCACTACTCAAGGTTTATGGTTGTGGTACCCGTCAAAGATCTAACGACCCGTACTGCAGCGAAGGTCTTTCAAACATACTTCTGCAGACCTCATGGCTACCCAAAGAGGGTCTTCACAGATCAAGGCCCTGCCTTTAAAGCAGAAATCTTCAAAGAATTCTGCAGTATGTACGGATGCAAGAAGATACGTACTACGCCATACCATGCCCAAACTAATGGGATGTGTGAGAAGATGAACCATTTGGTTATCAACCTGCTCAAAACTCTACCCCTTGAGGTACGGAACCAGTGGCCTGAGAGATTGCCCGACCTCGAGGACATGTATAACAATATTCCCATCAGTTCTACGAAGTGTACACCTGCTTACCTCATGAGGGCGAGGCCTGGAAGGTTGCCGGTGGACTTGGACATGGATGTTGAGGTACCTGAAACCATCTCCCCAACCGCAGATTGGGATTCCAAGCGGCAGAGGCAGTACAGGCAGATTCAGGAGTATGTGGAAAGAAACCTGAACCAAAGCCGAGAGAAGCAGGAGCAACACTTGAACAAACAAGCAAAAGCCGCCCCTTTTGCACCAGGAGAAGTGGTGCTAAAGCAAAAAACGAAGTTGCACAAATTGGACAATCAATGGGAAAAGATCCCATACAGTATATAGTAAAGTATGTGTATATACAAATTGTAAATGCCAATTAACCGTGTACCTCACCTGATTTACAAGTTGCACTTTATTGTTTATAGACCACTGGTCATCGGACTGGGAATGACCCGAACTCTCTCAGTGTAAATAGTTGCACCAAAGGTGCCTTTTGAGTATCACACCATCTGCTGGACTACTTAACACCATCCTCAGGAGAGGAAGATTGGAGGAAAGATCTGGGATACAGATTGCCCAGATCTGGTCACCAAAGGGAGCGGTGATCTGCCTCCTGGAAGTTTCTGGGTGGGTTGAGGATCATTTTGGGTGGTGGGTTGCAGGGTGTGGGACTCCGCAACATTTAAGAAAAGTTCCTCACTGCACAGGGATGAAATGTTCAAAAGTTTTACTGTTGAAATGTTAGATATGTTTTACTTTTCTTCAGATGCATAAAAAAATAAACACCGGTGTCGGACAGCCCGGAGATCTGGTCGCGGGAGACCTTAAGTGGACCGGGGCAGGGTTGTAGCCCGCTGGTGCTGACAGCGGGAATCCGGTCCGGAGGCCGAGCACAGTCGGGGTACCTGGACCCCAGAGCAAGGACAGCTTTAAGCACCTTCCTAATTCACCAGCAGAGAACAAGATTCCAGATCTTGTCCCATTAGCAGCCCGGATAGAGCGAGACGGCAGCCCAACGTGGGGGATAGGGCATCTGCATGTGCCTACAGAGATCCCAAGGGTTAGTTCTCAAGGGCCACAGCTCCCACAGCAAAGACACAGGGAGTGGACTTACCCAGTTTCATGCGGACTAGTCACCACACAAAGAAACAACACAAAAGTGCAGGAGGAAGGGCCCCTGTCCTATCACCGGTCTGCGGGAACCGATCACACCCATTCAGAGGCAACCGGCATCCGGCTTTGGTTTACAATAGGACTCTGTGTGTTTACTGACCCTCCAAATCAACACAGCCTCATCCAGCACCACGACTACCAACTGTAAGTTCCCTATTTCCTGCCTCCTAAAGACTGCTCCCTGCAACCCTTCACAATACCCTGGGCCCCGGGTCTACACCTCACCTACCCGTGGAGGGCATCCCACCTTGCTTTCCTGCTCCATCAGCTCTGGGCACCCCCATATCTAGGCAGCGGCGGTGTCACCATCCATCATCGCAACCCTCGGGTGGGGTTGTGGTGCCCCTGACCTGGTCAGGCACCACTGAGTACTGCACCCATTCTGGGGGCAGTACAACACAGGTAATCCAGAAGGCTGACCTGGGTGTGGTTACACAGACGTGTAGGCTGGCACTAGTCAGACACCGCAAGTGCAGTGGGTACTGACGGAGGAGAACGGTCACCTGGTAGTGCCGCCCGAAATCCACCTAAGGCCGGAGTGCAGAGAGGTGGCTGAGTACGGGGACTGCCAGGTGAGAACCAGGCCCGCACAGGGTTACAGGTCCCCAGAGCAGGGGCCCATTCAGTTGGCCTGCTCAACGTGCAGGTGGGAGTAGTTCATACCCTCCACCATAACACCACAGAGTCCGGAGCCACGTAGCAACGAAAGGGCCCATAGTTCACAAGAGGCAAGCAGCCAGAGTGCCCTGCTCCAGGCTACAAGCAGATGGGCCAAAAAAGGGGAGAACAGGCAGAAGCAACTTCTCTGGGTGACCCCGTAGGACTACAAGTCTGGGTCACCACAAGAACACAAGGGCTAGGAAGTTGAGTCGGTAGCCACCCTCACAAGTCAGCCTGAAGGAATTCCTAGTTCCACCAGTTTATCACAGCATTGTCCGGGTTACTCACCCCTGCCATCTGAAGTGAGTAAAAACCCTGAAAGACATTCTGGTTGTGCGTGTGAGTTCTTCTGCGACCTGTGGTGCCACACACCTACACTGGGCCCTGGGGCCAGCCTCACTCTCGGTAGGCCACCACATCTAACTGCACTCAATATCAGCCCCAGGCGTCCCCTAATCTGCGGTGGCGGTCGCCCTGACCACAATACCGAGAGTGGCGTCATGAATCCAATAGAAGTCAACTTACCTGTGACAAGAAGGACCCAGGATGCGCCGTCCCTGAAGACCTTGGGACGAACTGAAAGTAACGAGGCACTGGGCAGCACAGCGTCACTGACAAAGACTCTATCCCCTGTAAATAACCCCTTTTCACTCGTAGGCGACGGACGGCTGCGCAAGCCCCGGATCCGGCTGCCACTCGAGCCACAGCAACCGCCCCAACCCGCGCGCCTCGAGCAGCCCCCTGTTGTGGTCTGTCCCCTGCCCGTGACATACATGGTAGTAAAGGTGGAAGAGGTGGAGAAAGAGGAGTTAGCCAATTCTGTTTTTGTGTTTTTTTGCTTTTTTTCTTTAATTTAGGGAGGCTCAAAAACATTGGGAATGGCAAAAACAGCCAGCAAACTGAAGTGGAGTATAACAATGGCTGGGTGCAGCTGGTATACTTCTCTAGTCAGCCATAGGTACGGACAAGTCATGAACAATTCACACCTACTTCATTTTAACCCCTTAAGCCCCCTGGGCGTTCTGCGTTTTTCCGTTTTTATCCTCTCTTTCTTCCGAGAGCCATAACTTTTTTATTTTTCCGTCAATCTTGTCATATGAGGGCTTGTTTTTTGCAGGACAAGTTGCAGTTTTAAATTGAAGTTAAGTTTTAAAAATTAAGTTTTACCATATAGTGTACTGGAAAACAGCAAAAAAAATTTCAAGTGTGGAAAAGCTGCAAAAAAAGTGTGATCGCACAATAGTTTTTGGGATATTTTATTCACCATGTTCACTATATGGTAAAAGTGATGTGTGGGTGTGCTACCTGAGGTCGATGTGAGTTTGCAGAGACATGAATAGGTTTACTTGTATCTAAGGGGTTAAAAAAAATTCACAAGTATTTCCAAAAGAAGTGGCGCATGTTTTGCGTCATTTTTCAAAACCTATAGCGTTGTCATTTTTCTGGATCTATGGCTCAATGATGGCTTATTTTTTGCAACTCGAGCTGACATTTTTAACTGTACCAATTTTGGCATTTGAAATTTTTTTTGCTGCTACGCCATTTACCAATCAGATTGATTGATTTTATATTTTGATAGATTGGGCATTTCTGAACATGGCGATACCAAATATGTGTATATTTTTTAATTTTTTTAACTTTAATTTTCAATATGGGGAAAGGGGGTAGTTTGAACTTTTAGGGTTTTTTATTTTTTTTAATTTTTAAAAACTTTTTTTAAACTTTTTTTTCTATTTTACTAGTCCCTTAGGAGGCTATATGGATCAGTAATCTGATCGCTCTGCCATATCTCCAGATCACAGCTACACAGCTGAGATCTGCAGTAGAGATGAGCCACCCCCCTTGAGTTTGAGTTCGGTTCGTCGAACGGAGGACAAGTTCGTCGAACGTTTGACGAACCAATTCGAACCCCATTGAAAACAATGGCAGGCAAAAACAAACACATACAAACGCATAGAAAACACCTTCGAAGGTGTCCAAAAGGTGACAAACAACTCACAAGACACCACAAACACATGGAAAAGTGACAAGGACATATACTCATGCGAAAACAAAAGCGCTGGACGAGTAAAAAGAGGAGGAGACACAGATATCGGAGTATCTGCAAGTAAACATCGATGCCATTACTGTGCAACTTGAGCCTTGCTCATTTTGGGCTTCAATTTGGATAAATTGCCTGAGCTTGCCACTTACGCCTCGGGGATCTTGTAGTGTCCCGCAGCCAGCGTTCTCTCGGAACGTGTCTTCAGTGCTGCTGGGTGTGTGCTGACAGATAAGCGCACGCGTCTGTCCAGTGACAATGTGGACAGACTAACAGTCATCAAGATGAACAAGTCATGGATCCGCAAGGAGTTTTCTACCCCTGTGTCACCCAGGGGAGTCGAAAGGCTGGTGGATTTTTGATAGTGCTTCATGCAAATCAACTTTTGAAGTTTGCAGCTGGGGGACAACTGATGCCAATGAAGTTGTGTGTGTGTGGCCCAATTTTTGGAAAAGAGGGAGACTGTGGTTGGAGTCCCCTTTTATTGAAAAATGAACCAAGATGAAGAAGTCATGGATCAGAGAGGACTTTTCTACCCCTGTGTCATCCAGGGGAGACGAAAGGCTGGTGGATTTTTGAAAGTGCTTTATGCAAATCAACTTTTTAAGTTTGCAACTGGGGGACAACTGATGCCATTGAAGTGGGGTGTGTGTGGCCCAATTTTTGGAAAAGAGGGAGACTGTGGTTGGGGTCCCCTTTTTTTTAAAAAATGAACCAAGAGGAAGAAGTCATGGATCAGAGAGGACTTTTCTACCACTGTGTCATCCAGGGGAGACGAAAGGCTGGTGCATTTTTGATAGTGCTTCATGCAAATCAACTTTTTAAATTTGCAACTGGGGGACAACTGATGCCAGTGAAGTGGTGTGTGTGTGGCCCAATTTTTGGAAAAGAGGGAGACTGTGGTTGGAGTCTCCTTGCTGTGTTTTACATGATTTTAGAAGGGCATGACATGCCAAAGAAGTTGACTTTTAGCATCTGCAAGCTGTTGGCTACAGAAATGCTGCCTTTCCAACCTTTTGACACAGAGGATTTTCGAGACCTTATGCCCATCGCAGTACCCGAAGAGCAGATGCCCAGTCGCCAGTCCTTCTCCAAGAAAGGCGTGCCTGTGCTACACCAGCATGTCGCACACAACATCACCGTTTCCTTGAGAAACTCTGTGTGTGAAAGGGTTCATTTCACCCCAGATACTTGGACCAGTAAGCATGGACAGGGGCGTTACATGTCGCTGACTGGACACTGGGTAACTATGGTGAGAGATGGAGAATGGTCTACTGTACAAGTCTTTCCATCCCCACGAGTTGTGTGTCAATCCTTCCTCTTTATGTAGAAGTTCCTGCACTGCTTTTGCTTCCTCAACCTCGTCTAGGTCCTCAACCTCCGCTCAAAACCTGTCTGGTAAGGCCACCCGCGTTATAACTGTGCACAAGGAATCCCGCACACCTACTTACTATGCTGGCAGCAGAGCTCAACGCCATCAGGCGGTAAACTATTTACTTTGAAATGTATGGGAAATGTGAGTCACACCGCAGAGGAGTTGTGGACGGTAAGCTCTGGAGACCGAGTTTCATCAATGGTTGTCTCCACTCAACCAGCAGGCAGGGAAGGCCGTGTGTGACAATGATGCCAACCAGGGTGCGGCCTTCGCCGTGAATATGTTACACACGTGCCTTGTATGGCTCACGTGTTCAACATGGTTGTCCAGCAATTTTTAAACCACTATCCCGGCCTAGATGGCCTTCTGCAGAGGGCACAGTGTAACGCCTGCCTGGATCCACACACTCAGACGGGCTGTAAAGGATAGGCTAGAGGGAAGCCACTCAACAAGCTGCACCACTAGAACCCTGAAACCCTTTAACCCCTATACAGGGATTTGGAATTACACAGGGTCCAAGGTGATCAATACCTGTGGAAGGCTGCAGTCCGAGAGAGTAGTAGTCAGGCAGAGTCAAACCATGAATTGAGGAACATGAACAGAATCGGACGGCCAGGACTTAATCAGAAAACAAGCAGAGGTCAAATGCGGATCGGGCAATGAGGTACATAAACAGCATGCAGGAGACGTAGTCAGAAAACAAGCGGTAGTCAGCACACAAAATCACAAAACAGAACTGGGCGGAACAGGAACCAGAAGTTCAGAACTATGTCTGGCAGTGGTCAGCAGACAGGAGGGGCCTAAAAAAGGGTGTGGTGTCTTCCCATTGGTTGTAGCTGAATGATGGTACTTCAGCTGTGAGACAACCACAACCTACAGTCAGCCAGTGGTACTGCAGATCTCAAGGTAACCCAGCCCACTGGCCACCGGCGCTGCTGGCATCGACTCCTGTCCCATCACCAGCACTATTTACGAAAGGAACTATCTACGGTGTCACCTGGCGATCGGAGTACAAGTTGCTGGAGCGGATTCCGGTGGTGACGTAACAGCCGTGTGCGACAATGATGCAAACCTGGGTGCTGCCCTTCGCCAGGGCAATGTGACACACGTGCCTTGCATGGCTCACGTGTTGAACCTGGTTGTCCAGAAATGTTTAAACCACTATCCCGGCCTACATGGCCTTCTGCAGAGAGTACGCTCGCTCTGTGCTCACTTCCACCGATCACACCCCGCAGCTGAACAACTAGCATCGCTCCAGAAGTCTTTTGGTCTGCCTGTTCACCGCCTGAAATGCGATGTGCCGACACGCAGGAATTAGAATCTCCACATGTTGCAGCGTCTGTGGCAGCATCGGCGAGCCCTGCTGCAATACGTTATGACTATGCAATACGTTAGCCTGGGCTAACGAGATCCAGAGGTGGGGCAGATCACGCTGCTGGAGTGGTCTCAGATCAAGTACCCATGCACCCTTCTTCACAGTTTACAAATGGCGACGAAAATGTTTAGCGCTGACGATGCCATTGTCATTATGACAATTCCGGTCATCTACATGCTGGAGCACACTCTAAACATTATTCAGAGTCAGGTGGTGGGACAAGAGGAAGGGGAGGAAGTACAGGAGGAGTCATATGCGGAAGGGATAACAAGATCTACAAGGTCCACACGTTCAGCAGCACCAAGGCGGCAGGCATGGGACGGTGGGGGAGAGGGATTAACAAGTGCGCATAGTATCAGCCAAACTGTTGAGGAAGTTGCAGGAGCCCAGGAACAAATGGAGGATGAACTGGCAATGGGAATGGAAGACTCAGTATATGAGGGAGAGCTTGATCACATTTCTGTTGTGCGAGGTTGGGGGCAGAGGGCAGAGGAAGGAAGCATGATTCTCACCTCTCCGCCACCAACACAGCAAGGACTTGATCCTCCTGGATGTGCAAGATACATGAGCGCCTTCTTGCTGCATTACCTACAACATGACCCTCTAATTGTCCGAATTCAAAGTAATGCTGACTACTGGGTTGCCACACTGTTAGATCCCCGGTACAAGACAAAATTTGGCAAAATAAGTCCTGCCATAGAAAGGGACGCACGTATGCATGAGTATCAGCAGAAGCTGGTGTGGAGACACGGGGCTCAGTGGGCGCTCTCGTCCACTAAAACCCGCCGCCTTTAGAAAGACAGCGTGGCTCAGGGCTCATCCCAACTGAACGCCGGCCTCCTTAACCGTGGGCGTAACACTACTCAGACAACACAGGGCGAGGGAACCACAATAATTAGACTTTATTGGATCCCCAAGCAATTAACGGCACATAACACATAACCAGCAAAACACACAAATGTAACAGGCAACAGAGTCTCACCCTTCCGCTGGCTCACCAGGGATTTAGAATGTCCATGCCTCACAGGTTCCAAGCTGTCTGAGGTCTGCAAAGTCTGTAACAGGTGACTGAACTGTCCCAACCTGAGTGTCCTCCTTAGGTAGTCCTGGTTTGATGTTAAAATCCTGGCAGCCGGAGTCGAAATCCCTAGGCTGTGGATATGGTCTCCAACCGGGTCCGGAGTCCCTAGATTGAAGCCATAAGATATCCTGATCCTCTAGTCCGCTCCAAAGAGCTTAGACTGGATCCATCAACCTTCATCAACCCCTGGTGGCTTAAAGAAGTCCTTTTTATAGCCACAACCTTCCACTTGGATACACTGCGTCCTCATCGATTGGTTGGACAAGATTGCTTCTCCCATTGGAGGAATTTCAAGCTGCATGGACAATGTTCATTTAAATGATATGGGTAGAAAGACTGAGGGTGTACATGTAAACTGGGAGTCACCGACTAGACAATGGCTACTAAGGTAATTAAATTATCAATACACAACTACAATACAATGGTTACTGGAAATGTTTGGAGAACAATACGTCTAGCTTTCAGTGGCCAACACAATTACATTGAGTCAACAAGAGTCTTGTAAAAACAATGAGGGACTTCTCCCCCCCCCTGTCTACAGACAATCTATCATGCTGTCTGGCTGGATTTTAAGAAACTTTAACCCATGAGAGTCCATGTCGTCACAGCTGGTACGCAATCTTACATCGGCTTTTCCACTAAACACCAATGCCGCACAGAGTGAATCTCAATGCTTTGTCGTGGCTAGGAGGAAATGGTCTTTTATTTGTCCACATCTGAGGGACCGAGGGCTGGCTGCTGTGCTGAGACGACGTTGAGTAGGTTGTCCCTGCAGAGTTGCAAATGTGGTCATATACAAAATGAGTGGAAAAAGGCCAGATGCTGGTGGAAAGGGGAACAGGTGTGTTAGAAAGAGGAAAAAACTTTGTGTCTGTGGGTTTGGTGGTTAAGCAACAGTAACATCTGCTGAAGAAACACCATCTGTTACGGGGGTACTGGCAGATTTGGATAAGGTGGTATATATCCCAATCGCCAGTCGGGGACCACTGTGCTCCTAGATAGAAAAAGAGATCCTGGCAACCCGAAGGTTATGCGGAGGATACAGAGCTGGGAGGCTTGGAAAAAAAAGTAGCCTGAACCGAGTAAGACGACACTCGGATCTGGAGACTGGGAATCCTGTTAGCGTCATAGGGTCCACACACCCAGCCCAGGAACTCCCTGTTAACAACACAGGGGCCATTGGGTAAGCTGTCCGTGTGCATAGGGGGCACACCTGTAGACAGCAGGCGCAGTAGCAGCAGCCCAGTTAATGCCACTGTGCTGCACTAGCTGGACTGGTAGGATAGGAGCTGGTCGTAACCATTCTGCATTACCAAGTGTGGTGGCGTCCTGCACTGACGCCCTATCCCTGCCTATCTCTGCCCTAAAGCCACAATGGGTTCAACACATGGAGGTGTGATCTGTCTGAGCACAAGAGAAGACTGCGCACCTCCTTGTTGTCTCCAGCCCCTTTTCTAACCTGGGTCCGCCCCAACCAAGGGTGGACCACAATGCCCCTCCATGAGCCAAAAGCAGAGTGCCACGTCATCAGTAACATAACCAGCGGCCTATCGGCCTATCCGTAACCGCCACTTCAATGATGACCTCATGGCAGCTACACCCCAAACACCTCACCAGTCATCGTCTGACGAACAATGATGAGGAGCGAAATTATAGGGGCGGGCCTCTGCGAGCCAGTCTGGAGTGGCCACATCATCAGGACACCTGATGCCCTCTGGACTATCATGGACTGCCACCTCACGGACATGGCCAGTGAATTCCTTAATGGACCTAGCCTCTGATGCACTAAGTGCCTGAGCATGCTCATTTACCTGAAAACAGTCTCAGAAAACAGACTATCAGCTTCTGCATGCTCTGTAGGCCCAACACAGAACTTAGACATGACACGGAGTCCAAGAACCTGTGCAAAGAGGCTTTTCTCACTAAGTGGGGGAGCATGCTCAGTAGCACTAACTGAGGACTTAGCCTCAGGAATGGCACAGTCATGCTGAGCATGCTCACTAGGCGAAACACTGTACTTAGGCTGTGTCTGGGGTAAATCGGCACACGCATGGGCATTAGCCATCTCTCCACACTTAGACATGGATGAGGAAGTAGCCAGCTGGACGACCCGAGGCACGGCCAAAAATTGCAGCTAACGCCTGGGCGCAACTGGAACCGCAGCAGGCTGCTTGCGTCTACGGCAGCACCAATTCGTAACACCAACTAGCAGCCAAAATAAGAGGTGTACTTCTTCCCGTGGATAATCTGATATGATCCCTTTTTTCAGGGACACGATCATTGCTACCAAATGTAGATGAGGCACCAAAAGAGCAGGTGCTTCAATGGATCTCAAGTGCTCCATCAAGTGGTGTCTCCTCCACCTCAACTTCAATATCCCAAATACTCCATTCCTCTGTGGTGTCAACCCAATCACACTTGCTTCCTAACAGCTCTCAAGTTTCCACCAGCCCTGCTGAGTATGGGGTAACAGAGATGGTTGAGTCTGCAGAGCTGTTCAGTTACTCTATAGCCTGGGAATCAGAGGTCTGCTCCAAAGCTGCAGTGAGTCCAGACAAGGAAATGATCTGCACTGATGCCCAGAAGCTTTGTGAGTCGGATCCAGGCCCCGATAAAGAAGGTGCTGAGCATAATGTACACTCTCATTCCCAAACTGTAAATCCTCCTGGTGGAGAAAATGGGGAACATTCTGATGAGACTCAGATACCTTATTGGAACGACAACTTTATTATTCGGTCAGGGCAGGAAGAGGTTGGCTCGGAGGAGTCAGGACGAGGGGAGTGAAAACACACAGGGTGATGATGAGGTTGGAGACCCCATTTACTGTCAAACCAAAGTCAGCCAGTCGATGAGGTCAGCAGAGGAGGTGAAGGAGGATGTTACTGATGACGAGGTTACGTTGCGTCTTCCTGGACAGAGACAAAGTACTGGAAGCACGTCAACAACTGAATCCTCATCCACAACTCTGCCTCTGAGCAGAAGTCGTGGTGGCTCTGCAGGTCGCATGGGCTGTAAGCCTAGCCTAGCCTGGGGCTTTTTTTTACATCACAAAAGATCACCCAAGTCATGTCATCTGTAAGATTTGTCACCAATCAATAAGTAGAAACCAAAAACTCACTACTTTGAGTACTTCGTCCATGAACTCTCACATGGATATGAAGTGATAGCCTGAGGGTGTATTGATGAGCTTTATCCACTGTGAATGCAACATGCTTATTTGCCGTTCATTGCATGCATTGTTGCAGACTACCCACAAGGGGCTGCTGGTTTTTTGCATCTGCCTTTGACCGTTTGGTCACTATAGCAATAGCAAAATGGTCTTCGGCTGTGAACTTGGAGAGCGGAGGAGGTGCTGTCTGTGAAGTGAAGGAAAAGCTAAAGGTGTGCGTTACAGCAAGGAGCCACCGTGGAAACACTTTGGTGAATTGTGAGGGGACTCGTGTTGGAGTTTGGTGAGGAGGACCGTAACGCCTGTTAGCAGCATCCTGTGCCAGAGACCGACATTCTTCCGGTGCTGTCTATACTGTTTACCGGGAGAGGATTGTAAACTCTGTATTGATGGCAACTGGACACCACAGTACCCGGGGAGGTAGGCTGGGACCAGACAGTAATGTGTGCACGCAACACTTTGTTTTCTTAGCAAAACACATCTGTAGGCAGACTATATAGACAATAAGACTTGATGCCTCTGCTCTGTCAATTTGTCAGTTACAGTTTAAATCATAAAGGGACAGCGACACAGGTTTGCGTTGACTGTTGCTTTACAAGATTTCCAGGACTGTGTTGCTGAGCTGTGTGGTTTGCCTTCACACTGTTATCATCTGCCTTATCTGTGAGGCTTCAGCTAACAAGGGTATTCAGGGGGGGTAATGGGTTTTGTCTATGTTTAGGTAGATAACTTGTAAGCTCTTGTGATGCAACACTGGTAATTCGTGTTCGCACACGCACACACACACACACACACACACACACACACACACACACACACACGTACTCCTGCTACACAGAGGGACTACCAGGTATTAGGCAACTGTTTAGCCAGTCCCTTGGTTAGGCAAAAGTTGGTGAGCAGGGACTTTAAATCGGCATTACGAGTGTCGCAGCATAGGGGTGTAGGCTTTTGGATTGGAATTGTGAATAGATTGTTCTATTCTTTCAGTTTTATGCATGGTTCTTATTGTTTGTTTTTGGAAAGTTAAACAATCATTTATCAACCCAACTGCCTAGAGTCATTTTCCTAGTGTGTGGTTTTGCTGTATACTGGGGAGCCCACCCTGTACACAACTTTAAATCAAGCATAAGTCGCAATTGGAAGTTCACTGTGCTACAATGCGGCCTAGCGGGGCTGTGCAACCGTCTGCCCCATCAATGGCATCTGCGTGCTCTTCATCCTCTGTGACTGTAGGGACAGCAGTCACACATGCTTTTTGACGCTGACCTTCCACCCCTCTACCCGCAACAGGCAGTGTGATTGGCAGGTCGTCAGTTGTTTTTGAAGTGGAAACAGCTGCTGGTGTTGAGCTCTCTCAGACATCAAGAGAACCACCTTTGGATGAAGGCAACATTATATCCACGCCTACACCTTCGTCACAGATTGCCTGGACTACCTGC
This sequence comes from Anomaloglossus baeobatrachus, assembly GCF_048569485.1. Classification (NCBI taxonomy): domain Eukaryota; kingdom Metazoa; phylum Chordata; class Amphibia; order Anura; family Aromobatidae; genus Anomaloglossus; species Anomaloglossus baeobatrachus. The sequence goes on along the minus strand of NC_134358.1, from coordinate 232,196,993 downwards.
AGTTAAAAATTGCGTAGCAGAAATGGAGAGGAGTGTAGAATGCACATGTGGTGTACCTTGCTTGACAGGAGAGGAACCCTAAGGTAGTATCCCAGACAATTTTACTAGGCCCCTAAAAGTGTCCGCACTTTTGGAAATTAAAATTGCGTAGCAGAAATTGAGAGGAGTGTAGAATGCATATGTGGTGTACCTTGCTTGACAGCAAAGAAACCCTAAGGCCCCCTTTACACGTCCGTGAAGCACGTGCGTGATTTTCACGGACGTGTCAAAGGTGCGTTTTTTCTCCGTGTGCCGTGTTTATGGCACTACGTGTGTTCTCCATGTGTTATCCGTGATAACACACGGAGAACGAGAACTTTCAACTCACCTGTCCCTGGCGTCGCTGTCCGTGGTGCTGATTTTCGATCTCCAGCCCTGCTGACTCCCCGCTGCTGCCACTTCCACCGCAGTGAAGTGAATATTAAATGAGCATAATGAGCGGCGGTCGGCAGCAAGTTACAGCAGCGGCAGAGACAGGAGAGCAGGAGAAGGTGAGTAAAGTTTTGTTTTTTTTCTCTGACACGTGAGTTTTCTCCGGCGTGTGTCACATGGGACCGCATCCACACTACATCCGTGTGGTACGTGTGCGGGCCGTGTGACACCCGTGCTGCTGGAGAAAAATGGACATGCATCCGTGTGAACCACACGGGCTCACGTCTGCTCCACACGGAGGCACGGGCCAATGGCTTCACACGTGTGTGCACATAAACCCATTGATTTTAATGGGTTTATGTGTGCCCGTGTCTCCGGTACATGCGGGCATGGATCTAGCACGTACCGGAGACACGTGTGTGTGAAGGGGGCTTAAGGTAGTATCCCAGACAATTTTACTAGGCCCCTAAAAGTGTCCGCACTTTTGGAAATTAAAATTGCGTAGCAGAAATGGAGAGGAGTGTAGAATGCACATGTGGTGTACCTTGCTTGACAGGAGAGGAACCCTAAGGTAGTAACCCAGACAATTTTACTATGCCCCTAAAAGTGTCCGCACTTTTGGAAATTAAAATTGCGCAGCAGAAATTGAGAGGAGTGTAGAATGCACATGTGGTATACCTTGCTTGACAGCAAAAAAACCCTATGGTAGTATCCCAGACAATTTTACTAGGCCCCTAAAAGTGTCAGCACTTTTGGAAATTAAAATTGCGCAGCAGATATGGAGAGGAGTGTAGAATGCATATGTGGTGTACCTTGCTTGACAGGAGAGGAACCCTAAGTTAGTATCCCAGACAATTTTACTAGGCCCCTAAAAGTATCCGCACTTTTGGAAATTAAAATTGCGCAGCAGAAATTGAGAGGAGTGTAGAATGCACATGTGGTATACCTTGCTTGACAGCAAAGAAACCCTATGGTAGTATCCCAGACAATTTTACTAGGCCCCTAAAAGTGTCAGCACTTTTGGAAATTAAAATTGCGCAGCAGATATGGAGAGGAGTGTAGAATGCACATGTGGTGTACCTTGCTTGACAGGAGAGGAACCCTAAGGTAGTATCCCAGACAATTTTACTAGGCCCCTAAAAGTGTCCGCACTTTTGGAAATTAAAATTGCGTAGCAGAAATGGAGAGGAGTGTAGAACGCACATGTGGTGTACCTTGCTTGACAGGAGAGGAACCCTAAGGTAGTATCCCAGACAATTTTACTATGCCCCTAAAAGTGTCCGCACTTTTGGAAATTGAAATTGGGTAGTAGAAATCGAGAGGAGTGTAGAATGCACATGTGGTGTACCTTGCTTGACAGCAAAGAAACCCTAAGGTGTGTAGAATGCACAGGTACTGTAGCTAGCTGGTCAGCAAAGGAACACTAAAGCGGGCTTTACACGCTGCGATATGGGTCCCGATATCGCCAGCGTGGGTTCCCGCCCCCATCTGTTGTGCGACACGGGCAAATCGCTGCCCGTGCCACACAACATCGCCCAGACCCATCACATATACTTACCTGCCCGGCGACATCGCTGTGACCGGCGAACCGCCTCCTTTCTAAGGGGGTGGTCCGTGCGGCGTCACAGCGACGTCACTGAGTGGCCGCCCAATAGCAGCGGAGGGGCGGAGCTGAGCGGGATGTAACATCCCGCCCACCTCCTTTCTTCGGCATAGCGGCCGAGAGGCAGGTAAGGAGAGCTTCCTCGTTCCTGCAGTGTCACACGGAGCGATGTGTGCTGCCACAGGAACAAGGAACAACCTCGTTACTGCTGCAGTAACGATTTTTGAGAATGGACCCCCATGTCACCGATGAGCGATTTTGCACGTTTTTGCAACGATGCAAAATTGCTCATCGGTGTCACACGCAACGGCATCGCTAATGCGGCCGGATGTGCGTCACCAATTCCATGACCCCAACGAGTTCGCATTAGCGATGATTGGGGCTATTCTGGGAAGCGCACATGAACTCTCCCCACAGATAAGTCATTGACTAACTTGCATGACCAACACTGGTTGATTCATGGTATCACACTTGGTATGGTTTATTCTATATATGGACAGACTGGCTGTTTAGTATGATTGGTATCTGAGGCCAGATTCTGCTCATAAGTTTGCACATTGTTTTTGCACCATGCACTTTATTCTGTCTTTCACTAATTAGGCGTACCAAAGGAGTGGTTTTGAATATCAGGCGTATGCAATTGTTTCCTGGTATTCAAGGTTGTTTGGGGCTATACAGGGCCACATATCCATTGTTTTGTACTTCTGCCCTTGGAAGCACAAGTGGTACTTGATATTCAGTACATCGGATCTGTCCATCGGTCTGAAGTATTACCCCCAGAATCACCAGTGATATTTGATGTTGGTCTAAATCTGAGGTTCATGTGTAGCTGTTCCATTCTACCTGTCCACTGTGAATGTGTGTACCCAGTTTATGACTCTCAACCCTATCTATTTTTCATCACTTTGTGGAGGGTCTATTGAGGGTCATTCCAGGGACAGCCACCGCTGAGTGGGGGCGCCATTATTCGCAGGCATTAGGGTGCCGACCCCCGCGGTAGGTAGTGGACAGGAGGGAGGGCTAATGTAAAGGGTGAGCATCTTACCCTCCTCCCTTTGTTTTTCCCTTTTGAAATATTTTGCACAAGGGTTGTGGATTTTAATGTATATCAATAAAGTACGTAATTTTAAGGGTTATATATAGTTTGTTATGCGACACCCCCTTTTACATATATTCGCATTAGCGATGTCGTAGCGTGTAAAGCCCCCTTTAGTTAGTATCCCAGACAATTTTAGTATGCCACTAAAAGTGTCAGCACTGTTTGCAATTAAAATTGCGTAGCAAAAATGGACAGGTGTGTAGAATGCAAAGGGGCTGTAGCTTGCTGGTTAGCAAAGGAGCACTAAGGGGTACTTTGCACACTATGACATCGCAGCTGCGATATCGGTGGGGTCAAATAGAAAGTGACGCAAATCCGGCGTCGCTGTCGATATCGTAATGTGTAAATCCTTTTTGATATGATTAACGAGCGCAAAAGCTTCGTAATCGTAACATCGGTGTAGTGTCCGACATTTTCATAATTTCGCCGCAGCGACAGGTACGTCGCTGTGACGCCGCATGACCCGCCTCCTTAGGAATGAGGCGGTCGCCGGCCAGAGCGACGTCGCAGGGCAGGTAAGTGCATGTGAAGCTGCCGTAGCGATAATGTTCGCTACGGCAGCTATCACAAGATATCGCTGCTGCAATGGGGGCGGGGACTATCGCGCTCGGCATCACAAGCTTGCGATGTCGGAGTGTGCAAAGTACCCCTTAGTTAGTATTCCAGACAATTTTAGTATGACACTAAAAGTGTCAGCACTGTTCGCAATTAAAATTGCGTAGCAAAAATGGACAGGTTTGTAGAATGCACAGGTGCTGTAGCTAGCTAGTCAGCAAAGGAAGCCTCACGTTCTATCCCTGCCAATGAAACAATACCCCAAGGAATTGCCTGAGCTGATGTAGACGCTGTGATATAAACCCCTGCACAGTGTTGGCACAGGCCTGCCTAGCAACAATGGCTATGAACGGCAGTAATGCAGCCCTGAAAAGGGCCGAAATTACAAGTAATCCCTAATTCCTAAAGTGCTGTGTATATTGCACTGTATGTCTATAGCGCATACAGCAGCAGCAGGAGTGGGAGCGGTGACTGTCACCCACCCGCAGCAGACAGATAAGGTGGCGACGGGCAAAATGGCCGGGTCTTATAAGGCAAGGACATGCACAGCCTATGACACATGCCCTTGCTTGTCTGGCAAAAATCCACTTTGCTGTGTGTGTATCTGTGATTTGCTGACAGCCTGGCCCGCCCCACTGTACGCGCGGTTAGAAAAAAAAAAACATGGCAATCGCCATTCTTTCAGCACTCAGCAGCAGCACTGATCTAAACCCCGTGTCCCCCACACACTATACACTGAATTTTGATAATATCATAATTCACAGTGACTCACACTATTACAGTGAAAAGCCAGCTAGTAACTAGCTACGCTTTTTGGTGATCGAACCATTCTGAAATGTAACTCGAACTGCCAAACTTTAAGTAAATCGTTCGAGTTCGTCAAACGACTCGAACACCCCCCAAAATCACTCGAACATGAAATTGGCAAACCGTTCGACTCGAACATCGCTCAACTCTAATCTGCAGATATGCTGCTTTACTTTCAATGGCGGCACTATTCCGGCATTGAGAGCAAGTGACTCATGTTAGCTATAGGCATCATCACATGACCCTGTACTACCATGACAACCACCGGAAGTCACGTGATCACATCACGTGACTTCTGATGGGGGCGGGGTAAGTGATCATAATGACGGCGTGCATATACATCTCGCTGCCAGATTTTGGCAGCGAGATGTAAGGGGTTAATGGTTGTGGGTGGAGGCGATTCCACTCACAACTAGCAGGCACACATGTCAGCTGTTGAAATCAGCTGATATGTGTACGGATTGCCGTGGCCTGCCTACAGGGGATAAACCTCACACGGTCCATGACGTACCCAGTACGTCATGCGTCGCTAAGGGGTTAATGAATGTGAGCTTGCCTATGTTGACTGTGGACAGGGGGATGTGTGGCGCCCTGGACAAGTCAGGACGTCACAGGTACTGCAACAACACACCCCACACCCCGGTTAGGAATACCGAAGTAAAACACAAACCCTTGTTGCCTCCCTCCAGGGGCTGATGTCCACACCAGGTGGGGCGGAGCCAGGCAGTTGGCTCTTCCCACTGAGGAGTTCACAGTCCTGGAGGCGGGAAAGAAGGTCAGATAGTGACGAGGAGTAGAGAGAAAGAGTCAGGGGAAGTAGTAGTAGAGGAGCAGACTGACCGTATCCGGGTACGTGGCCCGGGCACCTGACAGCAAGGTTGGCAGACGGTGGTGACCGTCTGCAGGAGAGGCCGAATGACGCACAACCGTAAGGACCGGGGACGGGTGGTGGCCCGCCGGTACCAAACCGGGGAGCGAAGAGAAGCCAGCACCATCCGGCAGGGCCTACGGACCCCGACCAGGCTAGGAGTCACCGTAAAACCGGTCAAATCCGTCAGCGACGGGAACCTCCAGGGTTTCCCAGCAGTAAAGACCCGACTGAAGGCAACCGTCCAAACCGTGAGGGAGAGAAAGCTACCGCCAGAGCTAGAGCTCCCAGGGCCAGAGCCTGCGGGCAAAGGAAGGGCTCCCTTAGCCAACATACCGCTGGGGAGCGGGCTATCAGTGGGAAGCCATTGGGGCCGAGAACAGAACACCGGTGCAGGGAGAGACAGTTACCGCCAACCTATTGGGAGTGACCGCCGCAGCCGTCTGTGGGACTCGTCCATCCAGCCGTTTGTTTTACCAGAGACTCCGTGTGCGTTACTGGCTGAGTAAGTACCACCATACACTCCGTCTGGCACTGCGCTGCCCCGCGACCCTGCACCCGGCCAGGCCCCGCAACCCACCTTCCGACCTCCACCACCGGGCCCCGGGACCACCAAACCGCCCTACCCACGGAGGGGAGAAAACATCTCAGCTGCTCCCTGTCAACGCTCCCGGGATCCCCGTACAGAGCAGCGGTGGTGTCCCAACCTCACCACAAACCGTGGGTGGCGTCACGGACAATATCCCTAAACCAAACCACCCCTTTCACTCACGGACGAGGAGCGCCGCTCGAGTCCCCGGGATCCAGCCCACCGCTCGAGCCACCGACCGAGCGAGCAGCAGCAGCCGGACCCGAGCAGTGGGTGAGCGCAGCGCCCTCCCCACCCATGACAGATGCACCTGTCTGTGATCACACCCCCTGCTGTGATAAACACATGGTTCGACAGTACACTTGTCCCAGGGCAGGCCAACACCTCCAAGTCGGAAAGGGCAAGCTCAGGCCATGTCCAATTTGGAGACCAAGAAGTTCAATGGGCTAAACCCATCACTCAGGACATGGAGATATGTGGGCACATACTCTTCCACCATGTTGTTGAAATGCTGCATCCTGCTAATAAGGACTGTATCAGTTGGTGGTGATTGATGTTGTAGCGTGCTGAGGAATGTTTTCCACATTTTGGCTAGTCTAATTCTCCCTTCCTAGGTGGTGTTATTGCCCCAGCTGCATTGGCGACTTCCTCCTCTGCCTTGTGCTTCCAGTGAGTGCCCGCTGCCAGGTCTGAATGCCATCAGTAATGTGTCTACCTTTGTGTGCTTTTATTCTCATACTTTCTGGTCAGACTCCAGTGATGAAAGTAAGGATGTCATGTTGTCCTTGTAGCGGGCATCCAGCAAGGTAATAGCACTGGTAACAACCTGGGCAACTTGGTGGTCATTGTGCGACGCCCCTGACCTTATCAGGGTGTCACAGGGAACTGCACTCCTTTCTATGATGGTGCAGAACTCACCCTCCATGGTTCTGGGATCCTAACTAATTGTATTGCTTCCATCAGCATTCAAATCCTAGCCGCACCTCACACCACACCCTGTCAGACACACCAGTGGGTGGTCTAGCTGCAAAAGGGCCACTCGCCTAGGGGTCAGGCAGACTGGTGGGAGGGACATAGTCAGAGTTTAGGGCTCACACTGCTTGGCTGATTTGCAATGTGGTAAGGTTGAAGATGCCCATCGGCCACAGGTGCAAACTCTGCGCTTTCAGCAGGGAACCAGGTGGAAAACTAAGCGAAGGAACTGAAGGCACTCTCAGCCATCTAGACTAAAACTGCATCTACTTGTTTTTGCCTCGCCATTTGTACAGTGGTACTCAGGCCTATAAAATTACGCAGCATGTTTTGTCACCTGCATGCACTAGAGGAAGGTGTTTCATTTAAGCACATAGCAGGCACAGATCGACCATGTCCTCTCTCTGTAGCAGCTCCACTATCACCACAAGGAGCACCACAGCCACACCTCCTATTTGATGAACTCATTCTTTGCACCCCCCAAAAGTGCAGAGTATTACACAACCTGTATATGTGGTGCTCCTGAGGCTTCAGTCGCCATAGGGTACTGCATCTCACTTAAGGTGCAGTACTCATCTTGGGTAAGGAAGCGGTTCATTGCTGGCATTTCTCACATTTACAATTCACACACAGATGCTTTCCCAGTGGCCTAGTGTAGACAGGGGGGCAGCCATCACGAGGCATGGGAATTTCCCGGTCACTAGGACAACAACCTGAGGGGCAGGCACCACTTGGGGGAATAGGAAGGAGCATCTTCACACATAGTCAGTTAGCTCCGGGCACAGCTTGAGGTGAGGAGCACAGTTGAGACCTCAGTCCAGGCATTTCTCTTTACCTTCACACTTCTGGGAGCACTACAAGGCCCGTGGCTTGAAGCAGGCAGCTCAGCCCGGGCTCTCTACAGCTACCACGGATTCGAGGGTCTGCGGAGAGTACAGGAAACACCCGCAGCCCATTTGACATTCCATTCACGGGATTGTAGGGACTCCGACCAGAAAGAACACAAAGCGGAACACCAGCAGTGACCTCCGAATAATCCGGGATTGGTGGGGCCCATTACAAGAGAGACCGGCACTCTAAGGGTGACAACTGGACAGTGAGTAAAAACCTTGAACCAAAACTTCTGAGTCAGCCCTTCAGTGCCGGCGCCAGCGCCCCGCGCTCCGGCGCCAATGGTCACCGCTATCACCCACCATCATCCTCCCTGGGGATTAGCTTCACCTGCGGGAAGCTGAACCATCCTAGCTGCGACATCATCTGCCTCAGTGGACAGCGACCGCAGCGATAGCTGATCCCTGGCTGCATACCGTAGGTGGTGTCAAGAGACAACTACTACTCCCAACATCCTCCAACACCACTGCATCCTCATCATTCCTCTCCATCCTCCTTTTTTTATTTTACACCTCGGGGCCACAAAGCCGAGCAGGGCCACCCGTGACATCCCAGACGCGACATCACCGGCCCGGCAATGTAATTTAATAATAATTTAATCCCAGCCCCGTGGGTGCTACAACTTGGCGTCATGAACAGGATTACGTGACCGCAGCAACGGGTACTGTGCACCTTACAGAACTGTGTTAAATCTGATTTCCAAAAAAGACAGTCGCCAATGACTATTCCGCTCGGGAAAAGAAGGGGCATGTCATCGTTGGCGAAACCTGAAAAAGAGCGCGAAAGTGTGGGTGGAGCCCAGAAAGAGCGCAAAAAAGAGCTCAGCTGGCAGAAACCAGCAGGAAACCCCGTGTCTGCAAGGACATGTCCAGTGAGGAAGAAGACCAAACTGTCCCCGTTGCGGTAACCAGATCACTGCAGCGCCATGCTTCAGCAACCTGAGTTGGTGCCAGCTACACCGGTGATGGTGGAAGCCAAGGAACAAACTTTGGGTAAGAACTCCATCAATGAACTGCGGCTTCAGATCCTGGAATTGATCAAAGGTATGGCTGCTTTGACCAAGGTGGTGCAAACCAAGCCAGTGGCTCAGCAACCTGCAACCATTGAACTGGCTTCTAGTGTCAACAATCTCCTTTGGCGGCGACAAGGAAGAAACCCGCTGCCTCAAATTCCCGACCGTTACGACGCTGATGGGCAGCCGATCTGACGGCGCTGTGACAGGGCTGGACATTATGCTCGAGGATGTCCTTTGAGTATCCAGAGCCAGGGGGCCGGGACCAGCCCTCTGATACCACCAGCAGCCAAGAAACAGTAATTGTTTTCTTATGCAAATGTTGATGTTTTTCTTTTGTTGGATTTGAGCACTGCTGACCGGAAAATGTTTGAAATGTTGAATTCAAAAAGGCCTCCCATAAAGGGAAGATTGTTAACCTGTTTAATTGCATACAAAATACCATTGTTATTTTATTGCATCCTGGGAGTGCTGCCAATTGCCATCAGGGAATGTGGCGCCCCTGAAGCTTCAGTCGCCACAGAGTACTGCATCTCACTTAAGGTGCAGTACTCATCCCGGGTAAGGAAGAGGTTCATTGCTGGTGTTTCTCACATTTACAAATCACACACAGTGAGGTGCTTTCACACTGGGAGTGGCCTAGGGTAGACAGGGGGGTGGTCATCACGAGGCATGTGACTTTCCCGGTCACTAGGACATCCACCTGGGGGTCGGGCACCACTTGGGGGATAAAGAAGGAGGATCTTCACACATAGTCAGTTAGCCCCGTGCACGGCTTGGGGTGAGGAGCAGAGATGAGCCATCCCCCTAGTGTTCAAGTTTGGTTCGGCTCCTCGAACGGTGGCTTAGTTCGGCGAACGTTCAACGAACACCTTCGAACCCCATATAAAACAATGGGAGGCAAACACAAACACATACAAACACATTACACATGTACACATACAGTTAATAAACATTGCCATTACACTTACAGGTCCCCCGACGCGTCCTGCACTCTGTCTCTCGCCGCTTTTCCTTCCGATCATTGCTGCGCCCTCCCGGTAACCAGCACTGATGATAGGACCTTCCGTGACGTCGTCATAGCATGTGACCAGTCACGTGTGTATTATCTCATTGGCTACAGACTGGTCACATGGTTAAACGCCATGCTAGGTCCTGTCAGTGCATCTCTCCGATACGCGGTGCTCGTTTGAGCATCTCCATGTACCGGCGAGTTGCTTGGGCACATGCTTGGCTCCTCATTCATGCATGTCAGCGCTATTTACAGAGTCAGCCCACATGCAAGGTCTGGATGCCACAGCCGGTTACTATAGCAACAGTGGCAGCGGTGACGTCACCGCTTACAACCCGCAGCCTCTGCTCACTCACTGAGTGATTAGACTGCACGGAGCTGCAGCGTCTTCCTCCCAAGCAGTGCTGTCTGATGTAGCAGAGCTCCATGGGTTGAAGGAGAAAGAAGACAGAAGAAAAGGATCGTGAAGGGGTGAGAGGGAGTAATAAACATGGAGTCTCTAACTGTGTCTGTGGATTTATTTCTATTAAAGTATTTTTTCTCTGTGTGGTGTCTTTTTTGAACCCTTTATTGGACATTCTTAATGGTCGGGTCAAACTTGCCTGACATTAAGAATCTCTGGCTTAATACTAGCTAGTAAAACAAAGCTAGTATTAACCCATTATTACCCAGCGAGCCACCGTTACCAGGGCAGCTGGAAGAGTTGGATACAGCACCAGATTATGGCGCTTTTATGAAAGCGCCATTTTCTGAGGCGGCTGCAATTCGCAGCAGAGGGGCCCAGAAACCTCGGGCTAACCTATTCTGCGGATTCCAATCCCCAGCTGCCCAGTTGTACCTGGCTGGACACACAAATGGGTTGAAGCCCATGTCGTTTGTTTTTTTAATAATGAGAAAGAGAGAGGGGAGAGAGAGAGCGAGAGAGAAGAGAGAGAGAAGAGAGAGAACAGATAAAAGAGAGAGAGAAGAGAGAGAGAGAAGAAAGAGAGGGAAGAGAGAGGAGAGAGAGGAGAGAGAGGAGAGAGAGAAAAGAGAGAGGAGAGAGAGGAGAGAGAAGAGGGAGAGAGGTAGAGAAAAGAGAGAGAAGAGAGAGAAGAGAGAGAGGAGAGAGAGAAGAGAGAGAGGAGAGAGCCAAACAAGAGAGAGAAGAGAGAGAGAACAGAGGGAGAGAAAAGAGAGAGAGAACAGAGGGAGAGAAAAGAGAGAGAGGAAAGAGAGAGGAGAGAGAGAAGAGAGAGGAGAGAGAGAAGAGAGAGAGGAGAAAGAGAAGAGAGAGAGAGAAGAAAGAGAGGAGAGAGAGGAGAGAGAGGAGAGAGCAATGCAGCCTCATTCCGTGAACTGCTCCGATTTTAGAGGTGTGTCCCGTGCTTCCCCTCAGTGCATAATTAAATTAAATTATAATTATAAATAAATATGAATTATAATTTAAAATAAATTATATTCTTTACCAGGAGAGCCGGGACTCAAACTCATGAACTTATTCTTCTTAGGCAGTAGCTCTACCCATTGAGCCACTGTCTGTAATGAAAAGCATAGGAAGATTTGGTTAGATTAGTAGAGAATCCAGAAGTAGATTATTCAGCTACAAGGATAGATGGATGGATGGATGGATGGATGGATAGAGGGATGGATGGAGGGATAGAGGGATGGATGGAGGGATATAGGGAGGGATGAAGGGAGGGATGAATGGATGGAGAGATGGAGGGAGGGATTGAGGGAGGGATGAATGGATGGAAGGAGGGATGGAGGGATGGATGGCTGGATGATGGAGGGAGGGATGGAGGGAGGGATGAAGGGAGGGATGAAGGGAGGGATGAATGGATGGAGAGATGGATGGAGAGACGGAGGGAGGGATGGAGGGAGGGATGAATGGATGGAGGGAGGGATGGATGGAGGGAGGGATGAAGGGAGGAATGAATGGAGGGATAAATGGATGGAGAGATGGAGGGAGGGATAAATGGATGGAGGGAGGGATGAATGGATGGAGGGAGGTATGGAGGGATGAAGTGAGGGATGAAGGGAGGGATGAATGGATGGAGAGATGGAGGGAGGGATGGAGGGAAGGATGAATGAATGGATGGAGGGAGGGATGGATGGATGGATGGATGGATGGATGGATGGGAGGGCAAACACCGGCATCACCGCACTCATCTGCGCACACATGCAGGCACTACCGCATGCATCATCCTCGCACACACACAGGCACTACAACCCCCATCATCACTGCACACGCAGGCATTACCTCAGTGACGTCCCCCTGACAGCGTGGCTCACGTCAGTTGCTGCGTGGATCTGACACAGAGCGCTAGTGTTCTATGGCGCTCCTGTCAGCTTCATGTAGCAGAGCTATATGCGTCGCGGGACCTCGTGGATTACGTCGGACATGGAGGGGTATTTGGGGATTTTAATAAAATGGTGAAAGAGGGTTTTTTTTTGTCTTTTATTCCAAATAAAGGATTTTTCGTTGTGTGTGTTTACTTACTTACAGGTTAATAATGGAAGGTATCTCGGGGAGACGCCTGCCATGATTAACCACTTATTACCCTGATTGCCACCGCCCCAGGGCAATTCGGAACGAGCTGGGTAGAGTCCCGAGACTGTCGCATCTAATGGATGTGGCAATTCTGGGAGGCTGCCTGCTGATATTGTTAGGGTGGTGAGCTCCCCATAACGTGGTGCTCCCCATCCTGACAATACCAGCCTCCAGCAGTGTGCCTTTATCCTGGCTGGTATCAAAATTGGGGGGAACCGCAGTTTTGTTTTATTTTTTATTATTATTATTGATTTATTTTACTGCACGATATAGATCCGCCCGCCGGCGGCTGTGATTGGTTGCAGTGAAACAGCTGTCACTCATCGTGGGGGCGTGTCTGACGGCAACCATTCATGGGCGCTGGTGGTCGGGGAAAGCAGGGAATACCAGATTGAGTAATGAAGTGGCAGCCATTTTCAAAAGAGGAAAAGTCGCCAGAGCTTTGTGACAGCCGTGCAGCGCCGCGCCCGTGATCGGTGAGTAGGAAAGAGAGAGGGATTGTGCTGGAGGTGCAGGACGCATGCAAATACACAACGTGCGCACATAGCCATACTGTGAAAAGCCACGCTTTTGGTGATCGAACCGTTATCGAACGTAACTTGAACAGCCGAACTTGAAGCAAATTGTTCGAGTTCGTCGAACAACTTGAACACCGACCAAAATCACTCGAATTTGAAATTGGCGAACCATTTGAATCATACATCGCTCAACTCTAGTGAGGAGCACAGTCGGGACCTCTGTCCATGCATTTCTCTCTATCTTCACACTTCTTGGAGCACTACAAGACCCGTGGCTTGGAGCAGGCAGCTCAGCCCGGGCTCTCTACAGCTACCGGGGAGTCCAGGGTCTGCGGAGAGTGCAGGAAACACCCGCATCCCGTTCCACATTCCATCCACGGGGTTGGAGGGACCTCGACCAGAAAGGACACACAGTGGGAACACCGGCGGTGACCTCCGAATTATCCGGGATCGGCTGGGGCCCATCATGGCAGAGACCGGCACTGCAAGGGTGATAACTGAACTGCAGAGTGAGTAAAAACCTTGAACCGCAACTACTAAGTCAACCCTTCCTTGCCCTTGCCGGCGCCCCGTGTTCTGGTGTTAACGGCCACCACTATTACCCACCATCATTCTTTGGGCCTAACTTCACCTGCGGGAAGCTGAACCATCCTAGCTGTGACACCATGTGCCCCAGAGGACAGCGACCGCAGTGGCGGCTAATCCCTGGCTGCATACCGCAGATGGCATCACAAAACAACTACTACTCCCAACATCCTCCAAAACCCCTTCATCCTTATCATTCCTCTCCATCCTCCCCTTTTTTTTGTACATCTCCGGGCCACGAACCCGGGCAGGGCCACCCGTGACATCCCAGACCCAACGTCACCGGCCCGACGACGAGTAATTTAACCCCTGCCCCGTGGGTGCTACATATACAGAGCGAAAGAGAGTGCCCAGCAGATAATTACATTGTCTGTATACTTAGTGCCCCACAGAGCCTGTTTTCAGAGTGCCACCACAGAGCCTGCTTTCAGAGTACCCCCACAGATCCATTTTTCAGAGTACCCCACAGAGCCTGTTTTCAGAGTTCCCCACAGAGCCTATTTTCAGTGTACCCCCACAGAGCCTATTCTCAAAGTCCCCCCTAGAGCTTGGTGGAGAGTACAACCACATAGCCTGTTTTCAGAGTACTGCCACAGAGACTGGTGCAGAGTACCCCCACAGAGCCTGTTTTCAGAGTACCCCCACAGAGCCTGTTTTCAGAGTACCCCAACAGAGCCTCAAGGAGTGTGTCCCGACAGAACCTGTTTTCAGAATACCTCCACAAAGACTGTTTTCAGAGTACCCCCACAGAGCCTATTTTCAGAGTACCCCTTCAGAAATTTTTTTCAGACAGTTATCACTAGCAAACACAGAGACATAATTTTGTGTCAAATATTTGTTCTTCCAATCTTGTCATCTACTAATATCCTCCCTAGCTTAAGTTTTCATAAACCTGAAGCTCCCTACACATACACAGAGTATGATAAATATGCTGGAAAAGCCTCTGGACTTCCTAAGTCTTATTAAGACTACTACCAGCTGGGTCCCAAATAATTGCTGACATTGGCCCGAAATCTATTTCCTTGGCTGCTGTATACAAGGTTGCACACTCAGGACTTAATAGTTGATTGTGGACAAGACATTTCATAAAAGCGATTGGACTTTCTACTTCCTTGATTATTTTTTCGGTGTATAAGTTAGCAATTTTGTGTCACCTCTTGCAGAGATGGTGTCACCCAGTAGATGGCAGTAAATGATTTGCAGAAAATTTACATAAGCAAATAGCAAAAGAGTTTATGGCAAAATGACTACGTTATAAACCGTTAACTCATTACTCTTTATTAAAAAAGATTTGGAGTTATCCTAATATAGAAAAAGTATTCCTGACATGTCTTAATGTAAATAAAACAGAAAAAAAATCCTTTGTTATTCCTCATGTAAATGTATTGTTTGACAACAGGGTGTTATTGTCAATGGGTATAACCGTGCCCAACTAACACTGTCCAATCAGTGCAGTGAAAAGGCATTGTACTGCACATTTGTCAAATTTTTTTTTATACATTTCCAGAAGGGATAACAGAGGTACAAGGATGATTCTCATAAAACATGCCTTAGCATATTTTTTTTCAACAGGGAATACAAGTATTGAAACAGACATCTCATGAGACGTAACAAGTCCAGATCTACCAGGTCTTTATGTTTTTAACCCCTTCACCACCCGGCGATTTCCCATTTTTTGTTTTCGTTTTCTCCTCCCTTTCTTCAAAGAGCCATAACTTAACTTAGCCATAACAGATTTTTCTGTCAATATAGCCATATGAGGGCTTTTTTTTTCTCTGGGACGAGTTATACATTTGAATGACATCTTTCAATCTGCCACGTATTATAGTGGAAAATAGGAAAAAAATTCAAGTGCAACGATACTGCAAAAAAATGCAATGCCATGATTTTTCTTTTTTAGTTACCATTTTCACTATACTGTAAAACTGACCTGGCATTATGATTCCCCAGGCCAGTGCGAGTTCATAGATACCAAATGTTCTGTCCCCACTTAAAGGCGATGGAAGGTGCGTAGTTGTGAGAGGTTGTGAGAATCTTACCTTCGTTTTTCCTATAGGTAGGGCAGACAGGACCAGAGCACTTCAGAGTGAAAAATGCACATGCTGAGATGAAACAATGGTGGTTTATTTTCTCCAAAGGTTAGGACATGCAGAGTGCAGTAATCCAAGTACCTGGCATTGTAATTCTCAGTGATGCTTGCCTCTGTAGCTACTACGTGGTCAGAAGACTTTGCTCCTAGTAGCTCCAATAAGGGATGTTGTTCTCACAGACTCTGCTTTGGAAAAGAATATCCAGGATGTGATGCAAGAGGGTCATCAGACACTCCCATAGGCTGGGCAAAGGAAACAGAGGAGCCGAAAGGTCTGACCAGTAGATGGCAGCAGAGACAAGCATGAAAAACATTAAATAACAGTTTTAACTAAGACAAATAGAAACAGCACACTCCCCGTCTGAAATTCACTTTGGGGATTTCACTATTGAGTCCATAATACAACCTGAAAGGAAAGGCATGTTAAATGCAAAAACAAGCTCAATTGAGTCCAAAACAAGAAGGATGGCTCAAAGTTCAGGTCCGGTAGCGTTCATCCTGTAGGGACGCTCTCTATGGGCAAAAGCAGAACAAGTTCGTGGATTGGCCTTGCAAAGGTCTTCGTCTCACCTTTCCTGATGACCTTTAGCTCCACCTTCCGAACATTGCCGTCCTGACTAGCCAGTATCCTAGTAATTAGTCCCATAGGCCAGTCAGTCCTTTCTGTGGTCTGATCTTTCATGAGGACTAGGTCTCCTTCCTTGAGTTTCGGCTTGGGATGTCGCCACTTCTTTCTTCCTTGAAGAATGGTGAGGTATTCCTTCCTCCATCGGTTCCAGAAGTAGTCAGCCAAGTATTGAACCTGTTTCCAGTGTTTTTGATAAGTGTTCGCGTGGGTGAACTCTCCGCTGGGCATTACCGCGTTGTCAGTTTTTTGGGTAATGAGAATAGTAGGAGTTAATATGGTTGGTGTTTCTGGATCCATGGTCACCGGCACAAGGGGTCTTGAATTGATAATGGCTGAGACTTCAGCTAAAAGAGTGACTAGAGTCTCATGTGTGAGTCTTGAGGAATTGACGTCCATTAGCATGGAGTTCAAGATGTTACGTGAAATCCCGATCATCCTCTCCCAGGAGCCTCCCATGTGAGAACTGTGAGGGGGATTGAAGATCCAGGTGCAACCTTTCTCTGCCAGCTGATCTTGGCTAGGTTTGGTGTCGATGTTCAGTTCTCTACATGCACCGACGAAGTTGCTTTCACGGTCAGACCTCAGCTGTTTCACTGGTCCTCTGATGGCAAGGAACCTTCTTAAGGCGTTGATTAGGCTGGAGGTATCCATGGACTCTAACACCTCAATGTGAACGGCTCGAACACTCATGCAGGTGAATAGCACAGCCCACCGCTTGCTGTTTGCTTGGCCTCCGCGAGTTCTGCGTGTGGACACCATCCATGGTCCGAAAATGTCTAGGCCCACGTAGGTGAAAGGTGGCTCTGTAGAAAGTCTGTCTGTAGGCAAGTCAGCCATTTGCTGGTACAGTTGTTTTCCTCTCGCTTTACGACAGTGCACACAATCGTGTAGTATTTGTGCTACACGTCTCTTCATTCCAATAATCCAGAGGCCTGCAGACCGTAAAGCATCTTCTGTAATTTGCCTGCCTTGGTGTTCAGTCTTTTCATGGTGGTGTCGGATCAGCAAGACTGTAACATGGTGTTTGTTGGGAATGATGAGAGGATTTTGTTCTGCAACTCCAAGATGAGCCTGATTTAAACGACCACCAACTCTCAGTAAGCCGAAACTGTCGATGACTGGGTTTAAATTGGCGAGAGGACTTCTTAATGGAATCTGCTGTTTGTTGTATAAACACTTCCATTCTATGGCGAATTCACTCTGTTGGAGGTGGCGTATTATGAGGGACTCGCTATGGGAGATGTCCTCAGCAGAAAGGGCTTTGTGGCAGACATGCCAGCGATGACAGTCTTTGGTTTTAAGGTCAGTACGACAGCATCTGGCGATATGCACTAACCTAGCAACAGTCCTGACGAGCCTCATCCAGCTGGAGAAACGTTCAAAACGTTGGCAACCGAAGTTGGAAGTTTTTTCTGCACTGGTGGCCAGGGTATTGACTTCAGCTCGGACATCTGGATCGTTGTCTGGATCTAAGATGCTGAAGGCTTCCTGGACACCTTCTTCTGACTGTCTCAGCAGGAACTCTGAACCTGTAAGCCAAGAAGAGTTAGCAAAAGAACTTATAGATGTAGGTCTAGTTGCGTGATCTGCTGGATTCAGTTCAGCTGGTACGGGTTCTGCTAGGTTGTTGCGGACTTCCTTGTCCATAAAGGCGACGCTATGTTCTCTCATTTCAGGCTTGCTGTTCATGGAACGCTGAAGAGAGTTACACCTAGTCTGAGCTTGAGCTCGGTTGTTTGGGAGTCTTACCCTGGTAGATCGGAAGGGTAATGGAGAGACCCAATGGTTGGTTTTGTCTTTAGAAAACTCACAGTCCATTATTCCGATGAATTCTCTGTCCTCTACTGACAAGGCTACTTTATCGTTGTCCTTGGTTGTGTGAAAGACTGATCTTCCCAAGTTGTCGATATGCAGAGAAGAAGCGATGTCAGGTAGCTGTATTGTGTCTGGAAACTTCTCTTTCACTCCATAGTGATGAGGACATGGCTTTAAGCAGGTTGTGCGCCCATCTCCATGCACATAAGTCTTGAAGGAATCAATTTCTGATCGATCAACGCACACATTTCCTATGACTACCCATCCCAAGTCCAGTCTCTGGGCGTATGGTGCATAGTCAGGCCCATTACACTGCTGTTGCACCTTGTGTACCCTTAGATTGTCTCTGCCGAGCAGGAGTAGAATCTCTGCGTTATTGTCCAGAGGTGGGATAACGCTAGCGAGGTGTCTTAGGTGTGGTTGATGAAATGCAGCTTCTGGGGTAGGAATTTCATTCCTGTGGCTGGGTATTTGGTCACATTCAACGAGCGTTGGTAGAGGTATTTCAGTCTTCCCATTGATAGGAGAAGCAATGAATCCCTGGGCTCTTCTGCCGCTAGTCTCTATGCGACCCGAGCAGGTGTTCAAGGTGTAGGGTTCTGATGGTCCATTAATTCCGAAGGCTTCAAAGAATTTGGTTCCTGCTAGGGACCGGTTGCTTTGGTCGTCTATGATGGCATACACCTTCATTGCCTTTTCTGGATGTCCCTCAGGATAAACCTTGATGAGGCATATTCGGGCACAACATTTCTGTGTTTGGCCCTCTCCACATACCTCTGAGCATGAGCAGGAGATGGCTCTGGTGGTGTCAGTCTGATTCTTGGGCTCCCCGCCATGACTTGGGGTGGGAGTGGTGGTGACTGCAGCCAGTGTTTCTCTAGCTAGCTGGGTTGGGTGCATGGCTGAAACGTGTTTTTCACTATGACACTCCTCACACTTGACAATGGATTTACAGTCCTTGGCCATGTGCTCAAGTGATGCGCAGCATTTGAAACAAATCCCAAGCTCTGTGAGGACTTTCTTGCGCTCGTGTAGGGTTTTGGATCTAAACCCTCTGCACTTGTTCAGTGAATGCGGTTTTTTATGGATGGGACATTCTTGATTGAAAGACTTATCTCGTGATGAGATGGTGTTTTGTTTATCTGTGCGTGCTGCAGGTGATGGTAGCTCAGTCTTCTTAATGTCTCTGCGTTTGTGTATGGCACCTTCATACCTTGATGATGATGTTGCGGCTGCCGAAGTGTTGAACTCTAGGAAGTCGAGGCTGGGGTCGTTCCTCATCTGGGCCTGCTCATCGATGAACTTGCAGAACTGAATAAATGGGGGAAAGGTGACGTTATGCATTCTTTTGTACCTTGAGACTGACGTTGCCCATTTCTCCTGCAGACTGTATGGCAGCTTCACCACGATTGGGTTCACTCCATGGGCTGTATCCAGGTAGCACAGCCCAGACAGACGAGGATCTCTTTTGGCGAGCTCCAGCTCCATGAGCAGATCACTTAGGTCTTGAAGCTTGTAGACTTCTTTAAGGTTGATCTTTGGGATGTCCTGCAGTCTCTTGAATAGGGCTTTCTCTATTGCTTCTGCGCTGCCAAAGGTGCGTTCCAGTCTCTGCCATGCAGCAGCGAGACCTGCTTCTGCTTGTCCCACATAGACGGTTCTGAGGCTCTTGATACGGTTTGTAGAGCCTGGGCCCAACCACTTGATCAGGAGGTCGAGCTCCTGTTCTGCAGTGAAGTTGAGATTGGCGATGGCTGCCTTGAAAGTTGCTTTCCAGGCCCTGTAGCTCTCTGCACGATCATCAAATTTCGTGAGACTAGTGTTGATTAGCTCTCTGCTCACCATGAACCTGGCAAACTCAGACATATCTGATTTCTCACCACTTGTTGCCACGACGACTCGTGATGCCCCTGGGGCGTATGGGCTGCCTGGCATGAATGGATGAGATGTTCCCGGGTAGAATGACGTTGCTGCAGGGTTGAGCTGTGGTTTAGCCTCTGTAGATTCTGATGACCGCTGCTTGAGCTGTGGAAGTGGGTCAGGAAACACTTGGTTGCCATCTTGCTGTGGTGACTGTGTTTGAGAGGGGACCTCTTGGTGACTGTTATTAATTTGCTCGGGTGCTTTAGGTGGCACTGGCACTGGTAGAGGTAAGTTGGAGGTTTCGGTGTTGTCGGCTTGGACGGTACTGCAAACCGGGGTTGCTACAGGTAACTGATTCAGTACATCTCTTGTGCGATCAACTGGATTGTCTGCTTCCAGTGGTGGCGAGTGAGCTGGATCAGGACCTTGGATCAATGCTTGCTCAAGTAGTCTCACTTTAGCTAGCACAACTTCCTCTTCCATCTGTGACCGAAGAATCTTTATCCGAGCCTCCGCTTCTGCCCTTTTTGCTTCCGCTTTAGCGGCTTCTGCTTTTGCAAGTGCTTCTGCTTCTGTCCTTTTGGCTTCAGCTTTAGCAGCTTCTGCTTTTGCAAGGGCTTCTGCTTCTGCCCTTTTGGCTTCTTCCTCTACTTCTCTTTCTGTGAAGGAACGTCTCACCTTGGATTCTTCTGCTCTTATGCGGGCCTCTAGTATCCTGTCGCTCAGGGCTGAGCTTCTTGAGGATGATGACCCGGATGACCGAGAGGAACGTCTAGATGAGGTTGATCGGTGTGATCTGGTTTCTTGCTGGTGAGAGATACGGTGTTTGGCCTTGTCTATGGCATCTAGCACCTTGTCTACCTCTTCTGCCTTGCTCAGGTCTGAAAGCGCTTCATCAATTTTAGAGTCTTTTAGAAAGGTAATGTACCTTGTTGACAGTCTCTTGTATCTTTCATGAGCTGTGTTCAGCCGTTCTAGAGCGGCTTGTAAGCATGTGGCATCACCTGATGAGGATTCAAGTCTTGACATGTAATAGGTGACTCGTTCCCACTGTTCTTCCAGGTGTTCACATGACTCATCTTTCATAGTGTGATAGTTTTCAGCGGCCTTTATCGTGGGTTTGGAAGAGCGCTTCGGTCGGACAACTTGGTCTGCTGAAAGCATGGGCTCTGCCTCCTGGGCTTCATAATGGACAGTATCAGATTGTATTTGCTCTGTTTCAGCAGTGGGGAACTGTCCGAGGTCTTTTTCGGCCATTTTTATTTAAGGTGTACTGTCTCTTTAAGAAACTTGACTTTTGAATAGGGATCCAAAATCGTTGTGCAGCTCTGCAAGGACTCCCTGATGAGATTCCCAAGGTGTCTTTAGTAAAACTTGGGGTTCGCAGTGCAGTGATGTGCAGTAATGGGGTATAATGTACTGTAAGTCTATAGCAGGAGTATAGCAGGAGAGAAACAGCAGGTGCATAAACTGTCCCTTTACAATGCAAGCAGAGGTGACACAGGACGTGGCAGATGGGAGAGCTTCCCCTTAGGCTTGTCCAGGCATGCACTGTGCAGGCAGACTAGTGCACAAGGCTTGTTGCTAGGCAGATTACATGGGAAGTTACAGGGTTCTTAGGGATCTGTAGCCGAGGTATTGAGCTGTTAAGCAGTCTTCTGACTGTTCTGTCCCCACTTAAAGGCGATGGAAGGTGCGTAGTTGTGAGAGGTTGTGAGAATCTTACCTTCGTTTTTCCTATAGGTAGGGCAGACAGGACCAGAGCACTCCAGAGTGAAAACATGCACATGCTGAGATGAAACAATGGTGGTTTATTTTCTCCAAAGGTTAGGACATGCAGAGTGCAGTAATCCAAGTACCTGGCATTGTAATTCTCAGTGATGCTTGCCTCTGAAGCTACTACGTGGTCAGAAGACTTTGCTCCTAGTAGCTCCAATAAGGGATGTTGTTCTCACAGACTCTGCTTTGGAAAAGAATATCCAGGATGTGATGCAAGAGGGTCATCAGACACTCCCATGGGCTGGGCAAAGGAAACAGAGGAGCCGAAAGGTCTGACCAGTAGATGGCAGCAGAGACAAGCATGAAAAACATTAAATAACAGTTTTAACTAAGACAAATAGAAACAGCACACCAAATACATATAGTTTTATTTTTAGTGGTGAAACAATTTTAAGAAATTTGTAAAAAATAAAGAATAGCACGTTTGTCATCATTTTCTGAGAAACGTAGCGTTCTCATTTTTCAGGATCAGGGGCTGTGACGGGTTATTTTTTTGTGTCTTGAGCTGACGTTTTTAATTATACCATTTTTGCATGGAAGTGATGTTATTGCATTTTAAAGCAATGTTGTAGTGACCAAAAAACCTCATAATTCTGGCATTTTGATTTTTTTTCTCGCTAAGTCCTTTACCGATCAGATTAATTTATTTTATATTTCTGAACGTGGCAATACAAAATGTTTATTTTTTTAAACTGTTATTTTTATATTGTTTCAAAAGGAAGGTGACTTTACCTTCTGTGTTTTCTTTTATTTTTTAAAAACGTTTTATTTTTTACACTCTTTATTGATTTTACTAGTCACCTTAAGGGACTTGAAGTTGATGTACTGTGATCGCTTCTGCTGTTCAGAGCGATGCTTCAGCTTCAGCCTCGCTCTGAACAGCAGAAATGCTGATTTCCTGTGAATGACAGTGACACGCCCACGGGGTCCCTACGGTTTTTGCATTAAATAGCAAAAGGTGCAGACCAAGAAAAAAAGCCCTAAAAAATAACTTTTAATATTTTCAAGAATTAAAATGTCCAAGTTCCATTTTCATAAAAAAGACACATTAAATGAATATGAAGCATCACATCTGGACCACCAAGCTCAAAAGGGTCCAGATGTGTGCTGTGGCACGTTAAAAAGAAATGACCACAATACCTTGTATTAAACCCACCATACACCGTACCCTTAACGGGCTACAGTTCACTGGCAAGGTAAGTAATATTGTATTACGGAAGATTCAAATTTAGCATAAAGAAGACAAACGCTCTTTGGGAGCGTTTTAGTCTTCTGTATGCTGAATCTGAATGTGATTCTATGAATCAAAGGGATCCTGCGGGGATTACTGATACATAATTGGGTGAGAGCGTTCCTTTACTATGATTAATGGTGGTGATTGATAAGTATTATGTTTGGGAATACTGCTGTCTTCAGAGTATTAATATCAAAAAACCCCTGTTTTTGACTGTTCAATTACCGGACGGTCTATGAAACATTTCTGATATCAGTGAATTGTAATACAATATTACTTACCGTATCAGTGACCTGTAGCCCGTTAAGGGGACGGTGTATGGTGGGTTTAGTGCAAAGTATTGTAGTCATTTCTTTTAATGTGCCACAGCACACATCTGAGTAATGAGAAAAAAGAGAGATACGGAGGCGCATTGAGAGGAACCTGCGGTATTTCTTAAAAAGATTTATATTTTCCGCTCACCTTATTGGGTTGTGAGCCCCTGCACAACCCAAGCAGAAGGCTCAATATAATCCTCTGGAGAGATTCCTAGACGTCCTCTCACCAGCGCAGGGTCCAGGGAAGCTTAATTGCGGATGTCTGAAGAAGACAACATATAGTGGTTGAAACGCGTTGTGGCTAAAGGGACTATCATTTATAATAAAAAAGTCTATTTTCTCAATATAAATTAATTTTCTCTTTGATCTGGCGCTCCATGAGACTGATATCTATTGTCTCCACAGCACACATCTGGACCCATTTGAGCTTTGTGGTCCAGATGTGATGCTTCATGTTCATTTAATGTGTGTCTTTTTTATGAAAATGGACCTTGGTCATTTTAATTCTTGAAAATATTAAAAGTTATTTTTTAAGGCTTTTTCCTTGGTCTACATCTTTTGCTGTACATCAGTCTAATGAGGTGTTATAGAAATTTTTTCCACATCGTGGTATTTTGCTATCTAGTTTGTACTCCTTGTGGTTTTTGGGTTACTCATCACCGGGCCGGTTTGGGGATGTCACAGTGGCCTGGCCCGATTCTGTGACCCCTTCGGTGTCACTAAAGATGTAGGGGTTATTTACAGGGGAGTAGGATGAAGTTTGTCTTCGTGACGCCACCTGTGGTGTGCGGCTATGATGGGAGCCGCCGCTGCGAGGTGTCTTTTTCTCTTTCTGGGGCGCATGGTAACACAGCTCAGATTGTCCAGCTCTCCACAGGCAGAGCTCAGGCCCCATGGAGGATGTTGGGAGTAGTGTTCCACTCCAATAAGGGAGCGCGGGGCGCGGGAAGGATTAGACGACACAGGGGTTGCAGTTTAGGTTGTTTACACACTGAATTGCTCCCGCCGTTGGACTGCCGGACTCCGCAGTGATGGGCCCCAGCCGCTCCCGGATAGTTCAGAGGCCAGGACCAGTGTTTCTTTCAGTGAGTCCTTCCTCCCTGCGCTGTGTTGTGTGAGTCCCTGCAACTTGAAACTTGGGGTTTGTTCAGTCCCTCGTCCTGTATAGCAGGCAGCGCGAGTCCGTAGATAGAGCCGCCCTATGGTCATGACTCCTGCTGGCGGATTCTGCTGCTGGGACTTGCAGTGCCCACCAGCCTAGGGATCCGCACCGTGAGGTGTGCGTCGGTCCTGAGGGAGCTATCAGCTCTCCCCTCAGTGACCATGTCCTCCTGCGTCTCACTTGGTTCCCGGTCGTTTTCCAACTGATCGTGTGTTTGTGTCGCCTTGCTCCCCAGAACAGTCGCTCCAGCCCCCGGGGTTCCTGAGCTAGTGGGTGAGAGGCCCCAGATGATATGGTGACCATCCTAAATGTCCCTACCCTAAGCCAGTCCTGGTGAGAGGGCAACTAGATATGTGTGCTAGTGAATCGTGGTGGTTTACCAGCTATGACCTCATCCATATCCGAGATGAATATGCACCTTTAGTGAGTTGCAGTACCCTGTATGGTGACTGAAGCCTCAGGGGCGCCACACCAGCGCTCAGCTGATGTTCACAGGACATTTGTCATGACAGTGACAGGGATCATCAGATGACCCCAGCTGATATGAATACCTATTGAAGCTCTACGATCATGTTACAGGGCTGCTGGTAGCAGCGGGGAAAGGCGCACTCCAGTGCGTTAAATATAACTGTCAGAGATTGACAGCGGGATTTAACTAGTTGACAGGCATGAAATCATGCAATGCATGTTATCATTCCCACAGTGTCCTGATAGCATGCGGAGAGGGCTGACTAGTTTGAGGAAATGAACTCCCCATAGATTAATCAAAAGAAAGACTAATTAGTATATTAAAAACAGGGTTTTTAAAGACTTTTTTAATATGTGATAAGGTGTAAAATACAATAAATGGCCGGTTAGGCAGGGTATTTAGTAATAAGTATACAAATGCTAGTAGGTAGGAGGGCAAAGGGGACCTGTCAGGCTCCCTTTAAGGCTAGGTTCACATTTCCGTTGTTATGCATCAGTCACAAGAGTTGCTTGACGCTAGTGACTGATGCGTTGTACAACGGATGACAAGAATAGAATTCATTGTCGGAGTCTGTTGTAAAAAGTGAGAGAGAGAGCGATCAGCTGATCGTTCACAATAGCCGTCCGCCGGCTTTTGAGAGAGAACAGATGATCTCCCGGCAGCCGGCTAATGAGAGCGATCAGCTGATCGTTCACAATAGCCGGCCGCCGACTTTTGAGAGCGAACAGATGATCTCCCAGCAGCCGGCTAATGAGAGCGATCAGCTGATCACTCTCATTAGCCGGCCGCCGGGTGATCAGCTGATCGCTCACATTAGCCGGCTGTTGGGTGATCAGCTGATCGCTCACAGAAGCCGGGCGCCGGGTGATCAGCTGATCGCTCACAGAAGCCGGCCGCCGGGCGATCAACTGATCGCTCACAGAAGCCGGCTGCTGGGTGATCAGCTGATTGCTCACAAAAGGCGGCTGCCGGGCGATCAGCTGATCGTACGGCCGCCGAGAGAGAGCATGCGCAGCAGAATCAAAAGGATTCCGCTGCTCCAAAAAAACGCTACATGCTGGGTTCCTGCCGCTCGCCGGTCAGTCATTCCATGACTGATCAGTCGGGCGGAGGATGCAACACAACGTCATCAGTCACAATCCACCGCTCATACAAGTCTATGGGAACAACGGAATTCGCCAAACGGATTCCGATGTTTACCAGAGCCGCGGATTGGGACTGATACAAATTGATGGAAATGTGAACCTAGCCTAAGTAAATTTTCTGAATAGTCTTCATTAAAGGGAACCATCCAGTAGGATTTTCCCATATAAAGTACAGGCAGTGCCATACTGGTCATAGGATGGTGAATCAAATCATACCTTTAGTTTAGAGATTGAATATTTGATTGCAGAAAAAAACATTGTCAAAGGTGCAGAACTGAGTGCATTGGTTAAGTGGTGTGTGCATCAGGGCAGGACTTTGTGAGTTGGGTCTTCAGTAATGATTCTTCCCCTGGCTGCTTGCCTCCCTTCTTTTTAAATTTCTCAACTCTGCCACCGGGATATGGACGGCACGTGCTCAATATTATTTTCAAGTTTTTCTCCAACTCCTCATTACATTAAAATGGCTCCGGAATCAGTGCATGCCTGCCTGACAAGTGTATAGAAGCACAACAAAGAAGGAGACTTTCTCTTCCTGGAAGGAGGGCCATTGGACCAAGGAATGCTGAGAAGTGAGGGAAAGAATGTTTTAGCACCTGTACCGATGGCATATTTGCCACCATTCACTCATAAAAGAGTCGATAGGATAGTTACATGAGATGTAACATGTTAATTAAGATAGTTCCTAAGAATATTAGACTGGTTGGTGAACCAAAAGCAGTCTTAACTTATGGGGAGTGAGGCAGTAAGACCATGCGTTTATGTTGGTTTTGGCTGAAATTCCAGGTAAAAATTACTTAGAGGAGCATACTATGGTGACACATCTGCTCATTTAATTTTCCCCCATAAATCCATAGTGTTTGCAAAGACAAACGTTTTAATAAATTATGTTTTCTCCAATATCTGCTTATAGCAGAGTGTATCAGATTTCAGTCTGATTTAGGAGTATATTGCGAGTGATATTAAGCCTATTAATATTTAAAGTGGACTGAGTGAAAGCAGCCACCGTTGTGAATAAACACTTGGATTGAGACTATATGGACATGTGACGCCCTGGCAAAACCAGGTAGTCACAGAAGTAGTCCACCCTCCTTGATACCACCAAAAACCCACACACAGGTACAACACACAGCCATTAAAGCCTAGCCACCCCCTCATGACAATAGGGACACACCAGTGGGCGGGATCAGGCAGATGAGAAAGCCCACCAAGGGCTCCTGAGGTGTCAGGGGCGGGAACACAAGAGAACAGTTGAAGTCTGACAGTGAAGTGGAAGTTGAAGTAGAGATCAGTTTTGACAGGTGTCAAGTGCAGACAGAGAAGTGGAGTCAGGGGTAGAGGCCCCTGGACTACCTGGCTAGATGGCAGACAGTAAACAGGGCCACAGGCGACAGAGATCCGGTCGAAGGAGACCTTAAGTGGACCGGGGCAGGGTTGTAGCCCACCGGTTCTGACATTGGGAATCCGATCTGGAAGCCATGCACAGACAGGTTGCCTGGACCCTAGGACAAGGAAGGTTGCATGCCCCTTGTTAATTAACCAGCAGAGGACGAGGTTTCAGGCCTTGTTCTCCAGACGTCCAGAGAGCGAAATGGAAGCCCAACGCGGGGGATAGGGTGTCCGTCAGAACCCACAGAAATCGCAAGGGTCAGATTTCGCGGGCCACAGCTCCCAAACATACACAGTACGGGAGTGGATTTCCCGTTCCATGCGAAGTCGTCCCACAGAAGACACAAACACAGAGGGCAGGAGGAAGGGACCCCTGTTTGCTACACCCAGGTGTGGAACCCGAATACACCCACCATAGGCGACTGGTTACTGGCAACTTGGTTTACCACTGGACTAGTGTGTGATTATTGACCTGTAAGTATACCATTGATTCCCGGTCCAACCCGGCACGCCACCTCCAGCAGTCATTACTCCCGTGTACGAAAGTGCCCCAGGACTACACCTCCCCTACCCGTGGCGGGGATCCTATCTTCCTGCCCTGCTCCACCAGCCCTGGGCCCTGGGCGCCCCATCACCAGGCAGCGGCGGTGTCACCATCCCTCACCGCAACCCACGGGTGGCGTCACCGACACATCAATCCCCTGTAAATATCCCCTTCCGATGGTTGTGAGGACGGACGACCGTGCGAGCCCGGGTCTGGTCACCACTCGAGCCGCAGCAGCGAACCCGGATCCGAGCGGCCCCAGAAGCAGCATCGGCCCCCACCTGCAACAGACAAACCAAAGGTTTGTCAACTTATTCTTGTTGCGTATCGAGTTGGGCACAATGCCCAATTCCCATTTGGAGTTAATTCCATGAATGTTATTGGGGTAATATTCATGAGGACCAATAGAGGTGTTGCAATTCTATATGAAGCTTAATGATTTAGCTTGTGTATAAATAGAGTGCCAGTCAAAAGTTTGGACTCACCTGTTCATGTAATGGTTTCCCTTGTTCTATTTTTGGAACGTGCACATTATAGTGTCATGTTTCTGGATTCAAACTCTTAAGTCTGTGCTCTTTTTCTTTTTCTGATGAACCACAACAGATACACCTTTTCTTAAAGTGTTTAGTTTCTGTTATCTTTGCTTTAGTTCTTTTAGGGTAACCTGTGTATTCATTTACTCGTTTGCCTGCCCAATCACCTTTCGGGTGTGGTTTAAATACTTTCCTCCTGCTGGAATTTCCTGCTGGTGATATTTGCATTTTGGTGTCCAGTCATATTACTGTTTGTTTCTGCCAGTCAGTGGAACACCAGCTAGGATACGTCTCTCTGTTCATGTACTCTACTCTTATCTTATATTTGTTGTCAGTAAGTAAGCAGCATATTCTTTAGCAATATACACCCTCTCTGATAGTTTGTCTTTTGTTATTTGTATTACTCACTCTAGGATCACTTTCTACTTCAGCTCACCTTCCCTTCTGTAGGTAATTTGCACTCTGCTCTGCTCCGATTCCTTAGGAGAAACGTGAAGTGCTCGATGGCCAATCAGGCAGAGTAGGCCCGAATTGCCATAGTTTACTCTGTGGTCAGGGCTATTCCCTAGCTCCAGCAGGAATCACTAGAGACTGTGAGGTTAGGATCTGTAGTCTGTACAGGAACCACCTGGATCAGTTTATCCCTTGTGATTGCTATACTAACATAATATGTAGATTTTGACTGAAGGCAGCAAAATCATGAAATAACACAAACATATAATAAAGAAACAAGTGTGAATAAAACAATATCTGCTAAACTTAAATTTCTCACAGTACTCTTTATACACCAATGACATATTCTTCAGTAGCTTCATCAGGTAATCACCTGAAATGGCTTCCAATTAACAAGTACGACTTTTCAACAGCTTATTTGCGGATCACTGGCTTACAGAAACTGTTTGGAATCTCAGGTTTGTTTTGCAGAGTCAGCATTGGTATACATTTAAATGAATTGCTGATCCCTATTCCACAACTGTTGTAAGCCAGAATATGGGTAAAACCATTAAGGTAAAGGGAAATGACAGTCTATCATTACTTTAAGACCTGAAGGTCAGTAAATCCCAAATATTGCTAGAACCTTGAAGGTTTCCTGAAATACAATCATTAAACCATCAATCACTTTGATAAAACTGTCTCTCATTAGAAACACTCTAGGAAAGGAAGACTGAAAATTACTTCTGCTGCAAACTATAAATTCATTAGAATAATATGTGGAAGTGCGGCACTCCAACAAAATTAATGGTGCCTGGATAGGGTCCAACCCCTATATCAATAAATCCAAAAATCCAGCACTCATATATGGTTTGAAAATTAGAAGAAATTCTTTATTGGAACAAGCAGTTCTTTATTGGAACAAACAGTTGTGTATAATATTTCGGTCAAACGACCTTCATCAGATTACACTGCGACAGAAAATAAAGGAAAAAATGCTATATATAAATATAACTATTAGCATGAATATACGCAGATGCATTGATATATAATCTCGTAACATGTTATATTACAAAATAATTCAAAAATAAACTCTGATGAAAACTCAGAGTATTAAGACATATATATATATATATACATAAAGAGTAATAAATGTCAAAAAGAAAGGAAGGGGGCTGCATCACGGACAAGCATAATTCACTCTTTGCTATTAGGTCAATATAGATCCTATGGATAAAGGAAAATAAGACATAAGTAGCTATCATAGAAACTGAATATTGTGCAGAAAAGATATGAATGAAAATACCATAAAGAATAATTGATATAAAAGGTTCCCGTCATAGATAGCATAGATCCAAGAGAAATGTGAAGGGGAATAAAGGAATAGATGCACTTACCAACGTTTTAGAAATAGTTGAAATCAAGGATTTTAGATAGAATACTGCCCGTCCGGGTCCGTGGTGCCCATGTCCTATCTGCCTGGCGTCTGGGATTTAAATAGACCGCCTAATAAGGTAGTGGGCGTGTAGATACTGACAGCGTAACGTCACTTCCGTTCCGATTACAGGAAGTGACAATGCTGGATGGCAATATGTAAACGGCGTGGTTAGCAGACAAATACATATGTGGAGGCGCACAAAACCAGCGGATAAGTATAAGATGTTTTGTCCGAAGTATAAATGCAAGCGATCGTGAATGGAATTTTGTAATTTTAATAGAAGGATGAAGTTAGTATTTAGACACCCGGAGGTCACTTCCGTTATGAAAAACGGAAGTGACGATCCTGGATAGCAACCTGTAACAGGACCTGGTTGGCAAAGCTGCATTTGCGCAGCAATGACAACTAGTGATGTATATCATATGTAAATAGACTGCCTAATAAGATAATGGGCGTACAACGGCATAAACGTTACTTCTAGTAATAAATAGAGGAAGTAGCAATGCTGAATGGCAGTATATAAACAATCACAAGCGTGGAAGTGCATAAAACCCGCAACTAAGCGCTAAATGTATTATCAAAAGCACAATTAAATGTGTGATGTATATGTTATGAAATATAAGTATTAGATATAGTTTATGACACAAATATGAAATAAAAGGAAGTTTACTATTTATGAGGGGAACCAAGTATAATAAACATACAAAAAACATAAGGGATGGGAAAAAAATTATTTGATAAGGGTAAAAGGGAAGGAAAATGGGGAAACGGGAATGGTGCTCTTTAATAAGATAAGAAATATCATGAGGAAAATCAGACAAAAGGGGAAGATTTTGGGAGGGGTAAAACCCAAGACAAAGAGATGGAAAGGGGAAAAGAAGGGGGGGGGGAAGAAAGGGAAAATAAATATATAAATTCATTCGATTTACCAGCCTCAGAAAATGAATATTGACAGCACCTCAGATAACAGCCCTCATAAATGATGCTCAGACATTAAGTAGCAGACACCTCTCAAAATCAACTGTCCAGAGTAGACTGTGAGAAGCAGGCTTTTATGGTCGAACTGATGCCAAAAAACTCTGAGAACCACAAGCAAATAGAAAAATCTTGTGTGGGCCAATGCAAGTACTAGACAATAGATCTGTGAAAATCTGTGCTGTGGTGTGGCGCCCCTGAGGCTGCAGTCGCCACAGGGTACTGCACCTCACTTAAGGTGAGTTACTCATCCTGGGTCCAGAAGAGGTCAGTACCAGTTCCACATTACACAAACTCATACATACAGGCAGGTTGCCCTCCCCATTGGGGACCGGGCTCGGGTCGGGTCTTATGGTAGTCACCAAATATGGGGGACTGCCACCCACTAGTGACAGGGAACCGGGGGAGGATTGGCCACCAGGGGGAGTTAGGAGCTGACACAGCAGTGAGGAGTTCTCACTGCTGTGTCGCGTCCTTTCATGTCCTACGCGTCCTACGGATGACGGAAGACGCGTCATGGACCCCAGCTTCAGAAGAAGGACGAAAAAAATGGCCAAAAGAGGAGGTGGCGGCACCAGAGGATGAAGACACCCATATGACCCACATCCACCACAGCGACCGGTTTAGGTAAGTATTAAAAACTTTTTTTTACGTTCAACACAGTGGTCTGGGTTCTTATATACAGCATGTTAGAATGCTGTATATGAGTTTAGTGGTGGTGGCCGCAGCTTATAGTCACCAAATCTGGTGACAGGATCCCTTTAAGCCGAGCTCCCAGTGGTGATCATTTGGACATGGCTGTTGTGCCCCACATGATCACCATGTTGTACCCATACGTAATAAGTCGGGAACCCCTTCCAAACCATGACATATGGATACGGCAAAGATTGTGAAAGAGTTAAAGGGGTTGTCCAGTCTGAGTAGAAAAGTCTGTAGGCACTCTATATGACTGCAGACTATAAAATCATTTCAAAATCAACAGATTCTGCCCACTTTTACTGCAGTTGTAATGTGAGCTAGTTGTACACTAGGTTTTCAGCTGCTCCCCCTAGTGTTTAAGAGTGGAAAATATTAAACTTTTCAAATTATTTTTACATTTTGCTCAATTAAAAATAAATGACAGTATTTAAACAAAACATTAACACATTCATACTTCCCATTTTTTCAGTTGTTAATTTTTATTTTTTTTATAGCACCTTCCCTTTGAGGATATTTTTGCTAAGTAAGTTTCATTGCTTTTCCCTCAGCTTGTGAATTTCTCTTCCCAGCATTCTTCCGATTCTGTTAAGTTTTGGATTTGGTTTTTTTTTCACAAATTCCGTAAATCTTTTGGGTTTCTTCCATTTTCCTCCATCTTCCCTGTATGACTGTGTGAACACACTCTTAGCCCTGTGTCTCACCCTCTGCTTGTGTGCACTTCTTTTGTATGTATTGTTGTTTTGTGCTACACTTTGTTTATAGTTGAGGGTGCAGTTAAGGACACTCAGGGTCAGCCAACATTGAGTTGGTGCGCCATTGTGTAATCTTAGTATGCAGGGCCACCACTAGGAATTTCAGGGCCCCATACTGGCAAAATTATGGGGCCACCTTGAGACTCCACCCAGGCTCCACCCCAGCTCTGCTTCCACCCCGCAAACCTTCCACAGTCCACCACCACTCTTGGAAAAACATATATTTCCATAATACACGCTCTACACCTCCCTGCTCCATAATACACACTCTACACCTCCCTGCTCCATAATACACACTCTACAGTTCCCTGCTCCATAATACACGCTCTACACCGCCTCTTTCCACAATACACCTTCTACACTGCCCCCTCCGTCACACTCTGCCCCCCTCCATCACACTCTGCCCCCCTCCCTCACACTCTGCCCCCCTCCCTCACACTCTGCCCCCCTCCCTCACACTCTGCCCCCTCCATCACACTCTGCCCCCTCCGTCACACTCTACCCCTCACAGTCTGCCCCTCACAGTCCTCACCTCTTTTGTCACACTCTACCTCTCACACTCAACACCTCTCTTGTCACACCGAACCCCTCACACTCAGCACCTCTCTTGTCACATTGAGCCCATCACACTCTGCCCCTCTCTTGTCACACTCTGCCCTTCTCTTGTCACACTCTGCCCCTCTCTTGTCACACTCTGCCCCTCTCTTGTCACACTCTGCTCCTCAATTGTCACACTCTTCCCCCTCACAGTCTGCCTCTCTCTTGTCACACTGAGTCCATCACACTCTGCCCCTCTCTTGTCACACTCTGCCCCTGACAGTCTCTCCCTCTCTTGTCACACTCTGCCCCTCTCGTCACACTCTGCCCCTCTCTTGTCACACTCTGCCCCTCTCTTGTCCAACTATGCCCCTTTCTTGTGACACTCTGCCCCTCAAAATCTGCCCCTCTCTTGTCACACTGAGTCCATTACACTCTGCCCCTCTCTTGTCACACTCTGCCCCTCTCTTGTCACACTATGCCCCTCTCTTGTCACACTCTGCCCCTCACAGTCTCTCCCTCTCTTGTCACACTCTGCCCCTCTCGTCACACTCTGCCCCTCTCTTGTCACACTCTGACCCTCTCTTGTCCCACTATGCCCCTTTCTTGTGACACTCTGCCCCTCACAATCTGCCCCTCTCTTGTCACACTGAGCCCATCACACTCTGCCCCTCTCTTGTCACACTCTTCCCCTCTCTTGTCACAGTCTGCCCCTCTCTTGTCACACTGAGCCCATAACACACTGACCCTCCCTTGTCACACTCTGCCCCTCTCTTGTCACAGTCTGCCCCTCTCTTGTCACAGTCTGCCCCTCTCTTGTCACACTCTGCCCCTCTCTTGTCACAGTCAGCCCATCTCTTGTCACAGTTTGCCCCTCTCTTGTCACACTCTGCCCATCACAGTCTGCCCCTCTCTTGTCACACTCTGCCCCTCACACTCAGCACCCCCCATGTCCTCCTCTTCACTCATTACCTGTCACCTGCTATAGCTACTCAAGTATCTTCTGGCTTCTCCCACATGGTGGTCAAATGGACATGACGTCATCACAGGTCCTGCACAGGAGCAGATTAGAGCCTCCTACCTCTGTAGTGCTCAGGTATTAAATCACCTCTCCCCTCCCCCTTGAAAAAAACACCGGATTTGAAGGATGGCAAAAGGAAATGAGAGTTTAAAATAAAACAAAAAAACCTGTTTTAACATGGCCCTGGGAGGCAGCAGCTTGGGGCGACCGCCCCCCTGCTACCCCGGTAGCTAAGCTACTGCTACACCCCCAGTATTAGTCACCAGTAACCCCCCCTCTCCTCCTCCTCATTGTCATATCCTCAGGTTATTAGTCACCACTCACCTCTCCCTCCTCAGGCACATCCGTACTGGCCCCCGCGCCAAGCTGCTTTTCCTCTTGTATGGGCCCTGGCTGTGCCGATGCTGTTCTCCTAGGGGCCCTGCTGCTGCTTCTCTCCGTGAAGGCCCCGGCTGTGCCACTTCTGTTCCTCCCGGCCGGGCAGGAACTTTTGAAATGACACACGCGTGCGCAGTACTGACGTCATCAGGGCGCACCACATGTGTCATAGAGAAAGTGCCGGGCAGGGAACAGAGGAGAGATTCCTGTGTTCCGCTGCCTGTACTGATTGTGCGGAGCTGCAAGATCGCTCCCTGTTCGGCACGCAGCGTGTGATGAGGGCGATTTGACCAGGCCCCCCTGAAGCCTGGAGCTCCGGACAACAGGTCAGATTGCCCTCATCACTGACCAGTGAACAAATGCCCCAGCCGCGCTCAGAGAATAACCGGTTCCCACTACGGGGCCGCAAACTCAGCCCCTGGGCAGACTTCACACTGCCGCATCAGACAGCCCAACAGCACCCCCCTCACAGTTGCGCCAGGAACAGATGCACCGTCAGCCACCCTCTAGATACCCAGTATGCAGCTGCATACCCGGTATATCCAGCACACGTTGCTAATTTGCAGGTGATGCAAATTAGCCACTTGTATAGTGGCAAAAGCAACACTGCCGGGGCGGTGAAGAGGGGTGGGGGCCCGACTGGCCTGGGGATTAATAAAGCTAAGTAATTGTCCCTGGCTCAGTCAGGCTCCCCCTCTTCACCAGGCCCCCTACACCAATCTCAGTAGTAATGCCCTGATGGTGGTCCTGGTGTCATATATAAGCAGTATGGTTTCTGCATGTGTGTGATATGTGAGAGCTGTGCTGCTTTTCTCTTATATGTAAGCTATGTGTGTGTTTTCATGTGTCTGATAGGTGTACAGTGTGTGTGCTAATATACCAGCTCCAATTACACAAGAAATAAGACTGTAAGGATATAATAAATGCCCTCTTCCCCAAAGGTCCCTTAAGACCTTATAGCGGGCACGATGTACAAAAATAAATAAAAATAGAAAAAATAAAATATCAAAAAAAACAAAAAAAATCGTTACTTAAAACTGTTTCTAATTCCCATTAAAAAAACATGTACAATATATCAAAGTAATTTCTATGGAAGGTGACCACAATTTAAAATGTTTTAAGTAGTCATTTGTGGTGGTAAATAAAAAATCAAAAATAAAAAAGTGAAAAGCAGACACATATTTCCTTTACATTTTCCCTCCATATCAGTAAAAAAAGAAAAGAAACATAAAAATAGCACAAAAATTAAGCCCCGTGTGTAGCAATCCCAAAAAGAGAGAAAAAGTATTTAGATGTCCAAAGGAGAAACGTCATAGAACCTTTTTAGGTCTTACAAATTAATTATCTCCCACAAAGCGTGTACATTTTCTTAATGATTCGGAACACTAATGAAAATATGCATACATTTAACCCTTCGTGTGTACTCTGTGTGAACTGTTTACCATGCAGAATGGTTGCTTTTCCTTTTTTGGGCTATGATCCAAAAGAATTCTCTATAGATTAATTAAATCATTTACTGCCAGAACGTGCTAAATTTACTAATATTTAATGTCAACATGAATCTAACGATGACTGCTAAAGCGTGTAAAAGGGATCGTAGTTCACATGTACAATTTCAGTGATCAACATCATTTGATATATTCTGGTAGACCAACCTCACATTTAAGACATGAAATTATAAGCATAAGATACATAATTAGGAGTGTTATTATTACTTATAATTTCAGTTATATCTGAATATATAAATACTGCATTTTTGAAGACTGGAATGGTGTTTATATATATATATATATATATATATATATATATATATATATATATATATTCTTCAAAACTGCAATATTTATATATTCAGTTACAAATGAAATTGTTACATCTCCAAATTATGTATGTTGTCCTTATAATTACATGACTTGCAAGTGAGATTGGTATATATATTGTGAGACTCATGGGACATTAGTGGATGAGGGTAGGTATATCTCACCCCGGTATCGGTCCTATGTGACTTAGCCTGGTCAGGATCACCTGGCTACTAATGGATTAATGGGGGGTGAAGGACGGATGTAAAAGGAGTCTGGGAAGTTGGGGGAGGGTCTCCATCTGGGAACACAGAAAGCCTGTTTGTGTAGGAGACACTTGTGAGTGGGAGAAGTGCTCGATGTTTGTAAGGTTTAGCTGGAAGGGAGAGGCCTCCAGTTGGTAGTTAGGCTCTCATCCTGTATAGTTAGTGCCGGACAGGCAAGGATTTATTTTGTTGGAGTTTTTTTTTGTTTATGCTTCTCTGCAATAAACCTGACCAAGCGTCAGTTACACCTGGAATTCGGCTGTCTGCCTGAGGTGAATACGTGCCCTTTGAACCCAGCAAAGGTTATCCCCGAGTTTGTTATCACATTGTGGTGGAGAAAGCGGGCAAGCGCGTTAAAACGCCTCATAATGGATGATGTGGTGAAAGCGCTGGTACAATTCACAGCTGTGCATCAAGAAGCTAATCGCCTGATGTCAGCACAGTTGAAGGAACTGGTGGAAACAACTGTTAGAGACCGCCAACTTTTGCAGCAGGTGGCGCAGCGTCTGGCGACCGTACCTGAAGGTAATGCGGAGGCCAACCAGAGGGTGATCCATGTGAGTCGGTACTGGCAGGAACTAACCACAGAGGACGATGTGGAAGCTTACCTGACCACGTTTGAATGGATGGCGGAGCGGGAAAAGTGTCCAAAGGAGCGATAAGCTGACTTGCTTGCCCCAATTCTGGCAGGTGAGGCCCAAAAGGTCTACTTTGATCTTAAGCCTGAAGCAGTGCATGACTTTGATAAACTAAAAGCCGAGATCCTGGCGCGGCTGGGAGTGACGACGACCGTGTGAGCTCAGAGAGTTCACCAATAGACTTTTCAGCCCGATAAACCACCGCGGTCACAGATGTTTGACCTTATTCACTTGACCAAGAAATGGCTACAGCCTGAGGTTTTGACGCCGCCAGAGATGATACAAAGAATCGTTCTCGATAAGTACCTAAGAGCTTTATCGCCAGCTCTGAGAAAATGGGTAAGCCATGGAAACCCCACGAGAGCAGATCAGCTAGTGGATCTAGTGGAGCGGTATTCCTTGGCAGAAGGACTTATGGACGATACTACACATCCTCCCTCTTCCCCTTCTCGACAAGAATCTGGTAAGACTGTTCCAGGATCTAGGGGAGGAGGAAAATATTCTAAGTCAGTGGAGGAGGAAAATAGGACTGCTGGCCCTGTGAGGCCTAAGGTGCCAAACTATGGCCTTAGCAAGGGGCCCGTGAGGTGTTTCCGCTGCCAGGAGGTGGGCAACATTGCTGCAAACTGTCCAGTAACTACAGAACTGATGCAGTGCGATGTCACAGACTTTGAAAAACGCATGGCTATGGTTGCACGGGTAGTGTGTATTGCGGCATGTCAAGGCGATATGAAAAAACACCTGTGTGAAGTGTCCATTGATGACACTACTGTTGTTGCACTGTTAGACTCGGGAAGTGTGGTGACTCTGGTAAAGGCCAGTCTGGTAACAGTCCTGATTGGACCGTCAGATAAATTTTCTGTGACATGTGTGCATGGAGACACCTGCTCGTACCTCACAACGGTCTCCTGCATTACTACGCCCTATGGGCCTGTGCATCATAAGGTGGGACTAGTCCCAGCGTTATTGCATGATATCATTTTGGGCAGGGATTTTCCCCACTTTTGGCAGTTGTGGGAAAACCAATTAGTACCCCAGGGTAGCCGCACAGATAGTCCTTCTCACACACCTTGTGTGGGCCTCGAGCCACAAGAGGATGCCCCACAAGAGGAGTCAGAGAAGAAATCCGCTGAGAACAACCTCAAGTTCCCATTTTCAGTTCTGGCGGGCGATACCGATGAAACCAGGGCAGAGGTAGACGTGGGCGGCTGTAAACCTTCTGGTTTGCTATATTCGGAAGTCCAGAAAGATGACTTCCAAAGCGAGCAAATGAGGGATCCTACCCTTTCTCAGGCTATAAAAAATGTTAAAATGATAAACGGGGTGCAGGTGGATAAAGGTACTAGGCTGGCTTACCCCTACATGGCTCTGGAAAATGATTTTCTCTATGAGATAGAGAAGAACGGGGACGACACAGTGCAACGATTGGTTGTGCCGAGATCGTACAGGCGGAGAGTGCTTGACCTGGCACATGGACACGTGATGGGGGGGGTCACCTGGGTGTCCGAAAAACCACCGAAAGGATATTACACTGTTTTGTTTGGCCAGGCATGCATCACGATATTCGCACCTATTGCGAGTCTTGTCCCGACTGCCAAATCTCTGCACCTGGGCCCCTTTTCTGTAGCCCCTTAGTACCTCTGCCCATCATCGAGATCCCATTTGAGAGGATTGGTATGGATCTAGTGGGACCCCTCCCCAAGTCTGCACGAGGACACCAGCACATCCTTGTCATCTTGGATTATGCCACATGTTACCCCTAGGCCTTCTCTTTAAGTAACACGGCCACCAAGACCATTGCCAAGGAGCTGGTCCATGTGTTTAGTCGGGTCGGTGTCCCAAAACAAATACTCACAGACCAAGGGACCCCCTTTATGTCCAAAGTAATGAAAGAACTCTGCAGGCTGGTACAAATAGCACAGTTACGCACCTCCATGTATCACCCTCCAACGGATGGACTGGTCGAACGGTTTAACAAAACCTTGAAACAGATGCTCCGAAAGGTGATAGACAAGGACAGGAAGAACTGGGACTACTTACTCCCGTATTTGCTTTTTGCCATATGGGAGGTGCCCCAGTCTTCCACCAGGTTCTCGCCTTTCGAGCTTCTGTACGCCCAACGTCCCCGTGGACTGTTGGATGTCGCTAAGGAAAACTGGGAGGGACAGATCACCCCATTAAAAAGCGTAATAGACCATGTAACATAAATACAGGACTGTATTGCAGCGGTGATCGTTAAAGAGCATATGATACAAGCTCAAGGACCACAGAAAAGGATTTATGATAGGGGGGCCAAGATTCGTACTTTTGCACCCGGAGATAGGGTGTTGATCCTGGTCCCCACAGCGGAAAGCAAATTCCTGGCAAAGTGGCAAGGCC
This sequence comes from Anomaloglossus baeobatrachus, assembly GCF_048569485.1. Classification (NCBI taxonomy): domain Eukaryota; kingdom Metazoa; phylum Chordata; class Amphibia; order Anura; family Aromobatidae; genus Anomaloglossus; species Anomaloglossus baeobatrachus. The sequence continues at coordinate 232,157,260 of NC_134358.1, read as the reverse complement.
CCTTTGAAATTATGGAACGGGTGGGTGAGGTAAGCTACAAAGTTTACCAGGCTGGTAAAAGGAAGCCTGAACAGATTTATCACTTGAATCTGATAAAACCCTGGAAGGACCGTCCAGCTCTATCAGCAGTTCTGGCCCTTCCGGTCTGGAAGCAGACCATACCGGAGGTCGGGATTGCGGAGACGCTGTCGGAGTGGCAAAAGACAGACGTCAAGCAGTTTGTAATCAACAATCACGAGTTTTTCTCAGAAAAGCCCGGGCAGACCACTCTCATTAAACATGATATCATAACAGAGCCTGGGGTAACAGTTAACGTAAAGCCCTACAGAATACCGGAAGCTCGGCGGGAAGCTGCTTCCCGAGAAGTGAAGACCATGTTAGAGTAAGGTGTAATCGAGGAATCGCATAGTGCCTGGTCGAGTCCGATTGTGTTAATATCGAAATCAGATGGCTCCATTCGATTCTGCAATGACTTCAGGAAACTAAATGCAGTCTCCAAATTTGATGCCTACCCCATGCCACGGGTCGACGAATTAATAGATCGGCTTGGAAAAGCCTGGTATATCACGACCCTAGACATAACGAAGGGCTATTGGTAGATCCCGCTAACGGAGGCCGCAAAAGAGAAAACTGCGTTTTCTACACTGGACGGTTTATACCAGTACGTGTATATGCCGTTAGGACTTCACGGGGCGCCAGCAACCTTTCAAAGGCTGATGGACCGAGTCCTGAGGCCCCATAGGCAGTACACTTCTGCGTATTTGGATGACATCGTCATATACAGCCTGGACTGGGAGACACACCTTCAGAAACTACAGGCCGTGATTGAGGACCTGCGGGAGGCAGGTCTAACAGCAAACCCCAAGAAATGTTATATCGGGCTTGAAAAAGCCCGGTATTTGGGATACGTAATTGGGAGGTGAATCGTTAAGCCCCAGATTGACAAGATACAAGCCATACAAAACTGGCCGCAACCAGTCAACAAGAAGCAGGTAAGAACTTTTTTGGAAATAGCCGGCTATTACCGACGGTTCATTCGCAATTTTGCGGCTACCGCTGTTCTCCTGATGGATCTTACCAAAGGGAAAGACTCTGTCATGATCAAATGGACCTCGGCAGCCGAAGAAGCCTTCCATAACTTAAAACTAGCTCTTTGCTCTCAAACTGTGCTAGTGACTCTTGACTTCCGCAGCAAGTTCGTGCTCCAAACGGACACTTCTGCCGCCGGTATAGGGGTCGTATTGTCACAACTGAAGGACGGAGAAGAACATCCGGTCCTTTATCTTAGTCGGAAACTAAATAAGCATGAACGAAAATATGCAATAGTGGAAAAAGAATGCTTAGCCATTAAGTGGGCCCTAGAGTCCCTTAAATATTACTTGGTTGGAAGGAAGTTCCGGCTGATCACTGACCATGCCCCTCTCAAGTGGATGCACTTGAATAGGGAACAGAATGGCCGAGTGACCCGGTGGTTCCTTGCCCTTCAGGCCTACCATTTTACAGTGGAGCACCGCCCTCGGGTGCAGATGGGGAATGCTGATGCCCTGTCTCGTGTGCACTGTTTTGTGGGTGCCGTTGCTCAGCTGAGGTGGTCTGAGCAGAGGGGGGGGGGATATGTGAGACTCATGGGGGTTTAGTGGAATAGGGTAGGTATATCTCACCCCGGTATCGGTCCTATGTGACTTAGCCTGGTCAGGATCACCTGGTTACTAATGGATTAATGGGAGGTGAAGGACAGATGTAAAAGGAGTCTGGGAAGTTAGGGGAGGGTCTCCATCTGGAAACACAGAAAGCCTGTCTGTGTAGGAGACACTTGTGAGTGGGAGCAGTGCTCGATATTTGGAAGGTTTAGCTGGAAGAGAGAAGCCCTCCAGACCAGTTGGTAGTTAGGATCTCATCCTGTATAGTTAGTGCCGGACAGGCAAGGATTTATTTTGTTGGAGTTTTTTTTTGTTTATGCTTCTCTGCAAGAAACCTGACCAAGTGTCAGTTACATCTTGAATTCGGCTGTCTGCCTGAGGTGAATACGTGCCCTTTGAGCCCAGCAAAGGCGATCCCCAAGCGTGTTATCACAATATATTTAAATACTTTTATATATATATATATATATATATATATATATGTAACACAATATATATTTTTTGCATTGATATATCCTGTTTTTTATTTTACATTTTTATACATGAATTTCTGGATGAATTTCTGGATTGTAACGTATTTTTCTACCAGTGTATTATATCAGTTTAGTTTACTCTGTGATGCAAATATTTTTAAATAATTTATTATCCATTTTATTTTATTCCATTTTATTCATTATGCTTTTTATTAATACATTATTACATGACATTTCTAATGTTGTTTTGCTAGTTGTATCTCTAATATCTCAAACAGCACCTAGTCACTGATATACTCTGTCCAAATACATCTTCATATTTCCTATGAGAGAATTTCTATTTAAGAAGATCAATCCCAAGACAGTCAATTAAATAAAATAAATAAAAGCTGTTATGTTATTCCTTACTTGTGCACTGTATTTTGGTATTGTTTGCATTGAATAGCAGTACTATTTGTATAATGTATTTCAGTATAATTTAATCACTATATTGTCTATGTGTATTATCAAGGCATTACTGTATGTTGGTATTTCTAGGCAATTTATGGCAATACTGCAGGTATGGAATTAGGCTATGGCAATTTGGGTTTCACATCATTACACAAGTCTCAAATTAAAGAGACTTGTGTGTGGAGACTATATCCAATTGTGATGCACAGGCTGAATTCACACATAAGGGTACTTTCACACTTGCGTTGTGTCTTATCCGCCAGGTCCGTTGCTGCGTCGAAACGACACATCCGTCAATTTTTGTGTTGCTAACAGACCCAACGGATGCATTATTTTGCAGGAATCCGTCAGCGGCACTTCCGCCCTCATCATCACAGCACACACCTGCACTACCGCCCCAACATTACCGCACACGCAGGCACTACCGCCCCCATCATCACCGCACACACCGGCACTACCGCCCCCATCATTGCTGCACACCGGCACTACCATCATCATCGCACACACACCGACACTACCGCCCCCATCATCACCGCACACACGCAGGTACTACCACACCTATCATCACCGCACACACGCAGGCACTACAGCCCCCATCATCACCGCACATACACAGGCAGTACCGCCCCCATCATCACTGCACACATCGGCACTACCACCCCCATCATCACCTCAGTGACGTCCCCGCTGACAGCGTGATTCACTTCAGTTTCTGCGTGGAGCTCACAGAGAGTGACGGTGTTCTACGGCCACTCCTGTCAGCTTCATGTAGCAGAGCTGAAAGCGTCATGGGACCTCATGTGGATTACGTCGGACCTAGAGGGGTATCTGGGGATTAATAAAGTGGTGAAAGAGGGGTTTTTTTTGTCTCCTATTCCAAATAAAGGATTTTTTCGGGTGTAAGTGTTTATTTACTTGCACTTACAGGTTAATCATGAGGGGTGTCTCATAGACGCCTGCCATGGTTAACCTAGGACTTAGTGGCAGCTATGGGCTGCTATTAACTCCTTATTATCCCGATTGCCACCACACCAGGGCAATTCGGGATGAGCCGGGTAGAGTCCCGGGACTGTCGCGTCTAATGGATGCAGCAATTCCGGGCAGCTGCTGGCGGATATTTTTAGGCCTGGGGGGGCTCCCCATAACATGGGGCTCCCCATCCTGAGAATACCATCCTTCAGCTGTGTGGCTTTATTTTGGCTGGTATCAAAATTGGGGGGGACCGCACGCCTTTTTTTTCAATTATTTATTTTTTGTACTGCACGATATAGACCCGCCCACCGGCGGCTGTGATTGGTTGCAGTGAGACAGCTGTCACTCAGCATGGGGGCCCGTCTGACTGCAACCAATCATAGGCGCCGGTCGACAGGGGAAGCAGTGAATACGAGATGTAATAATGAGCAGCTGGCATTTTCAAAAGAGGAGAAGCCGCCAGAGCAGTGTAACAGCCGTTCAGCGGTGATCGGTGAGTATGAGAGAGGGGGTAAGAGAGAGAGAGACAGACTGACAGAGAGAGATAGAGACCGAGAGAGACCAACTGACAGAGAGAAACCAACATCGACAGAGAGGGAGAGACCGACAGACTGAGAGAGAGAGACCGAGAGAGAGAGGGAAAGTCCGACCGACAGAGAGAGAGAGCAGGAGTGATTTTAAATTATTTAGATCGTTGTGCTGAACATGCAGACCATGGTCAGTAGAACGTGACGGAATCAATCAGCGGATTCCGCCGCTTAGCACATTGCGAATCCGCCACCATAGACAATCGTTAGACACCTTGGCGGATTCCAACGGAATCCGTCAAGGTGCATTGTTTTAATGACACCAAAAACGCTACATGCTGCGTTCCCTCCAGCCGGCACTCAATCAAAATAACAATTCCGCGTCGGCCAACGGATGCAACGCAGACACTTGCGTCACAGTGTGTCGTCAATACAAGTCTATAGAGAATTTTACATAGCGACGGATTGCGATGAACGCAAGTGTGAAAGCACCCTTAGATTTTCTTCTAGTACAAGAAAAACACATTGTTTATTTTTTCAGTGTGCTATACATTTTTAGAAAAGTATTAGAGAACACATACATTGCCAGCATACATTAATACACCTCTTTCAAAAGTAAGATTTTAATCAATATCTCACTGAATACAAGAACAATTTCTAAAATATTGACAAGACTGACTATAGTTTCATAGAACATTTGTTTAAACCATAACATGAAAGTAAGGTGAATAATATAACTGTTATTACAAAATTATCAGTTTTACTCACAATAGTTGATGCAAAAATGGACACACCTCACATAAAAAATTACTATATCTTGTATTTTGTATGACCTCCATAATTTTTTAACAGCATCAAGCCTTCTAGGCATGGAATGAACAAGTTGGTGACATAGTATAAAATCCATCTTTTTCCATTCTTCAAGAATGACCTTGTTTAGAGCCTGGATGTTGGATGGAGAAAGAGGCCCAACTTGTCTCTTCAGAATTCCCCATAGGTATTCAATTGGGTTCAGATCAAGAATAGTGATTGGTGAACCCAAACTGCAAAGTTCGGGGTCCATACTGGTCACCTAGTGTCCGTGCACGGACCCCGAACACAGACTCCTCTTTGAAGTCTTTGTTACTGTTCGGGTTCAGCTACCCGTATAAAAATTAAAAAAAGGGATACAAATTGGGGATTAAAGCAGAACAATTATACTTACCGAGTTTCTGCGCTGCTGTCACACTGTTTCCTGGTTCGCTCATTAAACATCATGAATATTAACTGCTTCCCCTGCCCACTGTCTGTGTCAGTGTCTGTGATTGGTTGCAGTCAGACTGCCATCTGGCTCCTGAAGTGGAGTGTAAAAATAAATAAATAATTGGAATATATGGCATATGGCTGTATTTTAATACCCAGCGCAGATGAAGCAGACAGCTGGAGGCTGTAACCCCCAGCTATGGGCTTTATTTTGTCTGAAATATGAGACCTCATGTGACCTTTTAAATTATACAAATTATTTAAATAAATAATGAAAAAAAAAATGCTTGCAGTTGCTCCAACCCTCCCAACTTTTGACACCCAGTCAACATGAAGCAGACAGTTATTGGCTGATATTCACAGGCTGAGGATGCCCATGGTTATTGGGCCCTCATCAGCCTAAAAATAGCAGCCCACAATCATCCATTAGATGCGCCAATCCTGGAGCTTATCCCACTCTTCTTGAATGCCCTGATGTGGTGACAATCGGTGTACTATGAGGGGTAAGTATAATTGTCCTGCTTTAATCCCCATTTTGTTTTCTTTTGCTGCCCTGTAGCTCATACTAACACTATTCTATAGCACTTAAGTTTGGGTCCCTTAGACTTTTATGGGATTCAGCATCCAGGGTCAAGTTTGGATCAAGTCCGGTCCCGAACTGAGCATTTTTTTTAAAGTCTGGCCAAACTTGCTAAACCCAAACATCTGCGGGTTCACCCATCTCTAATTAGGAGACATACTTGGCCACAGAATCACTATCACCTTGTCCTTCTTCAGGAATACAACAGATGTGTGTTTTGGATCATTGTCTTGCTGGAAAAGTGCATATCTACCATGGGCACAGAGTGATGGTGGCATCTTCTCTTTCAAATAGAGCAGTACATCTATGAATTGATAAGAAAAATCAATGAAATGTAGCTCCCCAACGCCAGGTGTATTCATGCAGCGCCATCTTGCACTTCCACCATGTTTCAATGTAGGCTTGGCACTGTCTTTAAAAATGATGGAGGATATACAAAATACTAGTTATTGTAGATTTTGATGTGGTGTGTAGTCATTTTTGCATCAAGTAATTTAAGTGAAACTAAAGAGTTTGTACTTAAAGTTATATTATTAACTTTACTTTTATCTTGTGTGCTAAAAAAAATGTTCTAAAAAACTAAATCTTGTCACAATATTGGGAATTGTTATTATATTCAGTGAAATATTGATTAATAAATTACTTTTCCAAAGGGGTGTACTATCTATGGTGAGCACTGTAAATTTCTTTAATTTTTTTTCTATTTAATATTTTTCAATTACACAAATGATTTTCCATCAGCTTAACGCCAACATAAAGATGTACTAATGCGAGCAAAAGAACCTTGACGAAGATTTTACAATGGTGATTATGTTGCTGGTTGTATTATTTTCGATATTTCATGATGGAAAATTATCTGTGATAGACATAAAGTTTGAATATAACAAAAGCTTTACAGAGATTTATGTGAGGACCCATTTACTTGAATGGACGACCTTGGTCTTTATCATGGATCAAACGAGGAAATGTTTGCATTTTTGTTTTGCATACATTCAATTCCCTCCAAAAAGGATATGTGAAAAAGCACATCAATTGGCCCGTGTATCTGTTAAATAAACAAACATGATATATGTAATATAAGGGCACATATTTATTCTTGATATTTGCAAAGACGTAGATGTTTTAACCCCTTTCTGACATTTGCTATATATATGCAATAGAAGTGTAACGTTCATATGAAGCTTGCTCAGGAGCAGTGGCGTAACTAGAATTTGATGAGCAAAGTATGAACCTGGCCCCCCCACCATACACCAACACTCGGGGTACAGGGTAATGACGCCGACACTCAAGGTACGGGATAATGACGCTGACACTCGGGGTACATGATAGTGATGCTGACATTTGGCTCTTTCTATCAGCACCCAGCTGTCCTATGTTCTGAGATGCATCTTGTTCTCAGCACCCAGCTTTCCCATGCTCTGATATACATCTTTCCCCCAGCACACAAACCTTCAGATTGCATAGTTGCTTGCGAACAGTATAATGGCCCTCCATAAAGTATAAAGGCTCCTTCATAGCTCTCCAAATACTATAATGGCCCCCACATAGCGTTCCATATAGTAAAAAGGGTCCCACATAACCCATATACAATCTCATATATGAGAACGCACCCCCATAGTCCTCCATGTATTATAATACACTTCCTATAGTCCTCCATGTATTATAATTAACCTCATAGTCCTCCATTATACTGCACCCCGTAGTCCTCCGTGTATTATAATGCACCCCATAGTCCTCTATATATTATACTGAACCCCTTAGTTCTTCATGTATTATAATGCCCCCCAGTCCTCCATGTAGTATAATGTACCCCCATAGTCCTTCATATATTATAATGCACTCTCACACTCCATGTATAAGGTAACCCCATTAGTACTCCTTATAATATAAAGCAGCCACAATAGTCCTGCATGTATGCATGTATTGTAATGCAACCCACATACTCCTGCATGTATTATAATGTACTCTATAACTCTGCATGTATCATAATTCAGCCCCCATAGTCCTATATGTATTATAATGCAGCCCCCATAGTCCTATATGTTTTATAATGCAGGTTTCATAGTCCTTCATATTGTATTATGTAGCCCACATACTATTTAATGCACCCCATAGTCCTCCATGTATTAAATACACCCACAGAGTGCATGTATAAGGTATCCCCCCATAGACCTTCATACTGTATTATGCAGCCCCCATACCATTTAATGCATCCCATAGTCCTCCATGTATTATAATGCACCCCTATAGTCCATGTATAAGGTATCGCAGGCACAAGGGGAGAATAATGAAGGATGGAGCAGAGTGCTCCTCTCCCTCTCTCATCATTGCTTTGTGCGATGACTGGCAAGGGCCCGCAGGCAAGGGGGGTGAGCTGCCGCTGCTGGCACCAGGCCCCCCTGACTCACGGGCCCCTTAGTGGCCGCGTGGTCTGCCACTATTAGCATTACGCCAGTGAACAGTGCAGCTCATCTCTCACTTAGAGGAGCTGGCTGTATGTCTGCAGGGCAGGCGCCGGGCCCTTAACCCCGTCGAGCCCGGTCGCAGTTGCGATCTCTGTGACCACGATCGTTACGCCCTCGCTCCTGCTCCAGGTATGGAGTATGCTGGCTATATCATACAGCTAATGCTGCATTCACACATCCGTTTGTCAGGGTCTGTAGTTCCCAGAACCCAACAGCCTGACCCGCAAGTTTGGGTCAGGAGACCTGCGACTTGTCCATGCATTGTGGTCCATACTTGGACCACGACACACAGATATGTGAATACAGCCCTACATTCTACTGTGGACAGAGCTATATCTAATCACTGTATTTTAACCCCATTAAAATGTCAATAGTGACCTCTGTCACCTACCATCCACATGATGCACTGGTGAGGTGCTAATGAGTTGTCATAAATGCTTGGTGCCTACAGAAGGCTCTCCACCATCTGTCATTTTTGTTCGCCTTTAAAGTACTTAATAAGAAATCATTCAATTTACAATGCATTGCAATACATAAGTGAAGTATTGTACAGAAGTATTGCAATGTGTACTGAAATAAAAATGGCAAAAATAGTGGTAGCATATTACTAAAAATATATTGGAAAAATTCTAAAGATTGAAATAAAATCATCATTTCCACTTTTCCTATCAGGTAAATAAAAGAATCTTAAAAATAAAAGATAAAAGTAAAAAACGTGTTTGGAAAATTTGAACATTTATAATAGGTAAATTAAGGTCTATAAGCCTAGAAAGTAAGGTCTGTAAATGGATGATATGTCGCGGGCGGGGAGGGGACGCTGCGCTCACCACGCTCGGGTCCGGCGCTGCTGCTGTTTCGCTTGCTGCTCGGTGGCTCGAGCGGTGGGCCGGATTCGGGGACTCGAGCGGCGCTCCTCGCCCGTGAGTGAAAAGGAAAATGGTTTGGGGGATTTATTGTCCGTGACGCCACCCACGGTTGTGGTGAGGTTGTGACACCACCGCTGCTCTGGACGGGGATCCTGGGAGCGATGACAAGGAGCAGCTTAGATGTTGTTTTTCCCCTCCGTGGGTAGGGGGGGGTTGGTTGTCCCGGGGCCCGGTGAGGGAGGAATGGCAGGAGGGTTACGGGACCTGGTGAGGTGCAGGGACGCGGTGGCAGCGTGGTGCCGCACGGCACGGTGGTACTCACTCAGCCAGTGATGAATGCAAAGTCTCCGGTAAAACAAACGGCTGGATGGACGGGTCCCACAGACGGCTGCGGTGGTTCTTCTCCCGGTAGGTTGGCGGTGACTGCCTTTCCCTGCAATTGTGTTATGTTCTCGGTTCTGGTGGCTTCCCACCGGTAACCCGCTCCCCAGCTTGGATGGATGCTGAGGGAGCCCCTTTTGCCCGCAGGCTCTGGCCCTGGGAACTGTAGCCTTGGCGGTGACTGTATTTCCCTTCACGGTTTGAGCGGTTGCCTTCAATCGGGTCTTGACTGCTGGGAAACCCCGGAGGTTCCCTTCGCTAATGGATTTGACCGGTTTTACGGCGACTCCAAGCCGGGTCGGGGTCCGTTGGCCCTGCCGAATGGTGCTGGCTTCTCTTCGCTCCCCGATCCGGTACCGGCAGGCCACCGCCCGTCCCCGATCCTTACGGTTCACGTCAATCAGCCCCTCCTGCAGACGGTCACCACCGTCTGCCAACCTTGCTGTATGTGCCCGGGCCACGCACCCGGACACGGTCAGTCTGCTCCACTACCACTTCACTCCTCAACTCTCCAAACTACACTCTACTCTCACTTCCTTTTCCCACCTCCAGGATTGTTAACTCCTCGGTGGGTGGGGCCAACCGCCTGGCTCCACCCCCTGGTGTGGACATCAGCCCCTGGAGGGAGGCAACAAGGATTTTTGTCAGACTTCGATGTGCCTAGTCGGGGTGTGGGGTGTGTTGTTGCAGTACCTGTGACGTCCTGGATCGTCCAGGGCGCCACATTCCCCCTTAGTAAAATGCAGACCGTCCGCAGGCTGCCCGTCCATCACCGGTTTTATTTTTGTTAACTTTAAAATAGTAAAAACATTTAAAACACAAGCATTTTTAGTCAAACTTCCCATAACGGGAGGCACATTCTTAAACGTTGCTAACGGTATATGTTTATTAAACGGTACGGCTTCCGCTCTTCTCCCACCCAAACAACCTGGCCCTGATGCTGCCCCTAAAAAGTGGGCAGCACCCCTTGACCCCAGTCCAGAACCAAGCTGCCCGAGCAAGTTCAGTCTCTTTCAGGGGACCCGCGTCCATGGGGACCCCTGAACCCCCGGAGGATCGCCACCGGTTACGGTAGTGGCGGGCCTGGGCCATCCCTTTCCTCCAGGCCCATTCTCCAAATCAGCCTCTCCGGAGGCGGTTACGGTGTCAAGCCAACAATTATTTACATTCCACCAGTTTGTGGTTGCCCTGCAAGTTCTCGGGCTTGTCCGTAAGAAGTTCCTTACGCAACGGTTGCAGAAAGTCCCTACTGGGACTAGTTGCCGGCACGGCCGGTTCAATCACGGTTCCAATCAGATAAACTTCTTCGGTTGATTCAATCTTATCATTCAAACTCTTTTAACACGGTACTGGTGGTCCCAACGGGGACAACTTGCAGCGGGTCTCTGCTGATTTTGGGGCGGCTACCACCGCAGGGGGTCGGCCCACTCGGGGACCGGGCGGTACATTGGGTTCTCCTTCCATAGGCAGTTCAGTCCAGAACCACTGACGGCCGTTAGGAACGGTGGCGGGGGCAGCGTACTCGGACCTCCTCCTCCATCAGTGGCATTCTCTCTGGACCTCCGGCTGCGGTGCTGGCCCCCGGCTCCCACGCAATCAGGGCTGGTTCTGGAGTTTGGGTGGACTGATCGCGACGCGGCACGGCTGCAGCGGCCCCTTGCTCACGGGCCCCCACTACGGCAACCATTCTGCGCATCTCCGCCTTCCAATCCAGCAGCTGCTGCAGGCTCTGCGCCCTCACCTTCAAGCAGAACCGGCCCAGCTCCCGCTCCAGCCACGCAGCAGTCCTGGCGGGGAGCTCACTCGGGCCGCAGTCTTCAAAGGCTACTCCTCCTCGGTTCCCCCAGAGCTTAGACGCCCCGGTGGCGGGTACTCCTGTGCTCCAATTCGAGGACGCCGCCATCTCTCCATCCGCGTCCCCCTTAGTCTTTTTCTGGCTCCTCCTCTACAGGGGCATCAGCCCCTGGAGGGAGGCAACAAGGATTTTTGTCTTACTTTGATGTGCCTAGCCGGGGTGTGGGGTTTGTTGTTGCAGTACCTGTGACGTCCTGGCTCGTCCAGGGTGCCACAGATACACTCTATTGTAGGCTGCACCCAGAGAGTTATTGTAAATTACTGATACTCTGAATGATCTCTGGTAGTAAGATATTTATTTATCTATTTTTCTTACTTATATAAAGCTGTCAATTCAACAGCGCTTTACAGACATGATCATCACTGTCCCCATTGGGGGTCACAATCTAAATTCCCTATCACTATGTCTTTGGAGTGTGAGAGGAAACTGCAGAACAGTTGTTCTCTGTGATTAACCACTATTACCCCGATTGCCACCGCACCAGGGTAATTGGGAATAGCTGGTTACAACGCCAGTATTGTCGCATCTGATGGATGCGACAAATTTGGGGCAGCTGTAGACTGCTAATCTTAGCCTAAGTGGTCCCAATAACCATGGACCTCCACAGGCTGAGCATAGCAGCCCCCCCGCTGTGGGGCTTTATCATGGCCAGGTATCAAAATTGGGGGGGAACGCATGCCATTTTTAAAAATGATTTATTTACATAATAATAATAATAATAATATAAAAAAAAAAAAGCTGCATGCGGTTTCTTTTATTTTGATACACAGCCAAGATAAGTGCAAGGCTGGTGGCTGCAACCTGTAGCCGTGGGCTTTATCTGTGCTGGGTATCATAATATGGTGGCACCCATTCAATATCTGGAATCCTGGGTCCGGGTCCAGCCCCTGGTTACCTTTAATACCGCTCAGATCTAGACTTTAACAGTCTGGGTCCACCCACCACTACTAGCTACTAGGGAACACTCCCTCTGCCTGGCAAAAGACAGGTTCAATCTCCAAATGAAACAAAGCTTCTTTCATATCTGTGTATAGTTTTGCTCAGTCAGGAGTAGAGTTGAGCGCGGTTCGCGGTTCGAGGTTCTCCAGTTCGCGGCTCGAGTGATTTTGGGGGCTGTTCTAGATCGAACTAGAACTCGAGCTTTTTGCTAAAGCTTGATAGTTCTAGATACGTTCGAGAACGGTTCTAGCAGCAAAAAGCAGGGCTTTTTAGAGCTACAGTGTGCAGGAGCCATCGCTGGCAGCCTGCCAGAAGCTGGTAACCAAGAGAAACATCGGGTATCCAAGCAAAGTGCTTTGGTTAGTAACCCGATGTTTATCCTAGTTACGTGCAGGAAGCCCACACTTCCCCGCTCAGCTCACTCCGCCCCCTCCTGCACGCGGCATGTACACATACATACACACACACACACGTCCCCAGCCATGCAGTCCACGACACTGACGTCCTCCTGGCACTCTGCACACATGGTCCCGCTCGGCTTACCTGCGGTGATGAAGTTCCGACCTCAGCGCTGTCACTGTCCTCCATGGCCGCCGCTTGTCACATCACCTTCTCTCGCTTCCGACCCGAGACTGACTAGCGGTGACGTCACGGGCCTCTCGCGATACTTGGCTGTGAAGGTCATTGAACTCAGTGACAGGTGCTGTCAGCAATGCAGGAGATCAGCGCAGGTAATGTACCTCGCTGACAGAAGCACTTGTCATGCCCTGCAGTGACCTGGGCTGACCCATTGATGTTAGCTCAGGTCACTGCATTGCTCTCCCAGCCAATGGGGAACATCCTGCTCTTCATTGACTGGGACAGTGTGGATCGTCATGGCAACCCCTTGGATTACACCAGACCTGGATTTGTTTTTCTTTCTAATAAATTGGTTAAAGAGGGAATGTATTGGGGAGTGTTTTTTCAAATAAAAATGTGTTTGTCGTCTATTTTTTTTTATTACTGACTGGGTTGGTGATGTTGGGTATCTGATAGACGCCTGGCCTCACCAACCCCAGGGCTTGATGCCAGGTGACATTACACATCTGGTATTAACCCCATATATTACCCCGTTTGCCACCGGACCAGGGCACAGGATGAGCTGGGGCGAAGCACCAGGATTGGCACATCTAATGGATGCGCCACTTCTGGGGCGGCTGCGGCCTGCTATTTTTAGGCTGGGGAGAGTCCAATAACCATGGACCTCCCTAGTCTGAGAATATCAGACCCCAGCTGTCTGCTTTACCTTGGCTGGTGATCCAATTTTGGGGGGACCCCTACGTATTTTTTTTTTTAATTATTTATTTAATTTAAAATAACAGCGTGGGGTGCCCTCAGTTTTGGATTACCAGCCAAGGTGAGGTTGCCAGCTGTGGTCTGCAGGCTGCAGCCGTCTGCTTTACCCTAGCTGGCTACAAAAATAGGGGCAACCCTACGTCATTTTTTTTTTCATTTTTTTGGCTAAATACAAAGCTAAGCACCCCTTAGTGCCACATGAAAGGCACCAAAGGGTGCAAAATTACAAAATGCAGGGGAGTGGGACATTATGTGTCTTTCTGCCATTATAATGATAGAAAAGACTGATATGAAGTGCACAAGCACAAGAAAATCACCAGAGCGCTCTACACTGTGAAAAGCAGTAGAAAATGGCACTGGAGTGAACATGTGACCGCCTCATGTAGGATGAAGCTATGGATCCTGGGTTAATTTATGCATTTACCCTCCTTCAGTTTTTTTGCAGTACACAAAAAAACGGAAGGCACACGGATGACAAACAGATGACATACGGACCGTCTACGGAACGGAAACGGATACCACACGGATGCACCCGTGAAAAAAACGGACTGTTTTTTGCAGACCGCAAAAATTGATCGGTCGTGTTAATGTAGCCTTATTCTGATCTGCCGTTTATAAACAGCAGGCAGAAATAAGTGAATAACGCCCCCCAGCGTCAGAAAATCTCCGGGGTTTCAGGGCTAGCTGAGACCCTGGAGATCATGATTCAGGACGGTTTTTCCGGTCTCCGCTCACGTGATCACAGGTATACACCGTACACCGATGATCAAGTTACAGTAAATGACAGCACCGGTAAAAAATTATTAATCTCCCATCTGGCATGAACAAACATGATAAATCTCCTCCACGGTCCCCTCCGGTCCCCCGGTGTCGCCAAAGTGCCTCCCCTGATGCCTTACCAGAAATCCAAGATGGCCGCGCGCACAGCAGCGCGCCGGCCGCATTCACCCTACTCCTCTGATTTCTGTCGCATGTGCCATGACACATGCGACAGAAAACTCCTCCCCAGGCCCTGCCAGGTCACCCCCTATAACCCCACCGGTGTTCCCCGGTGTCCCACGGTACCTGTGCAGCGTTGATCCCCCCACGGCCCTCTCCTTCACAATAGACGCTGCCGCATGCAGAGCGGCTGTCAGCTCAGCTTCCTGTGTTCAGACACAGTGAGTGGTGGTTATGCATCTGTAAGCTAAATGGGCGGCACAGTGACTCAGTGGTTAGCACTGCAGTCTTGCAGCGCTGAGGTCCTGGGTTCAATTCCCACCAAGGACACCATCTGCAAGGAGTTTGTATGTTCTCCCCGTGTTTGCGTGGGTTTCCTCTGGGTACTCCGGTTTCTTTCCACACTCCAAAGACATACAGCGCTATGGAATTAATAACGCTATATAAATGAGTAAATTATTATTATTACTGCAATGCCCTGCTCATGAGGTAAGGAACATAATTGATCAGGAGAGCTATATACTACATTTCCAAATGGAGGGATTTGCTTTTATAGTTTCCCTGCTGAATGACTACCAAACATGAGAGTCCATTATACGACACAAGAAAACACATCTAAATAGCGAGCTCTGTTGTTAAGTATTCATTCAGCTGGATAACTGGACTTAAAGGGGTATTCCATCTCCAAGATCCTATCCCCAATATATAGTAGGTGGAATAGCAATAATATCAGCAAATACCAATATTTGGAAATGTAGAATAGTTCTCCTGATTAGGCATGCCCTTACCTCATGAGCAGGGCATTGCAGCTTTGGTAGCAACCATTACGACATGGACTCTGCTGCTGTGGACCCGGGGAGAGTGAGTGCAGATTCATTGCACCCACACTCCTCACATGAAGGGTCTGCACTCCTAGAAAATGGGGGATACGTTCCCTGAGTGTCTCCCCCCCATATTCTAGAGTCGTCCAGAGTCGTCGTGGGACCCCTTTATTTTTTTTCTTACAATAAATTGGTGAAAGAGGAAATGTTTTGGGGACTGTTTTTTCAAATAAATTTCTTTTGTCGATTTTTTTTTGTTAGTACTGACAGTTTATGATGTTGGGTATCTAATAGACGCCATGACATCACAAACTGCTGGGCTTGATGTCAGGTGACCTTACAGCTAGTATCAACCCGATTTATTACCCCGTTTGCCACTGCACCAGGGCACGGGATGAGCTGGGGTGAAGCGCCAGGATTGGCGCATCTAGTGGATGCGCCACGTCTGGGGTGCCTGCGGCCTGCTATTTTTAGGCTGTGAAGGCCCAATAACTATGGACCTTCCCACCCTGAGAATACCAGACTACAGCTGTCCGCTTTACCTTGGCTGATGATCCAATTTGGGGGGGACCCTACTTTTTTTGTGTAATTATTAATATTTATAAAATAATTATAAAAAAAGAGCCTGGGGGGACCTCCACATTGGATCCCCAACCACGGTAAAGCTGCCAGCTGTGGTTTTCAGGCCACAGCCGTCTGCTTTACATTAGCTGGCTATCAAAAATGTGGGGACCCAACGTCATTTTTTTTGTAACTATTTTTTAAATAGAAAAAATTAATGGGCTTCCCTGTATTTTGATTGCCAACCAAGGTAACGCCAGGCAGATGGGGGTGGCAACCCATAGCTGTCTGCTTTATCTGCGCTGAGAATCAAAAATACCGCGGAGCGCTACGTCATTTTTTTTAAAGATTTATTTTTACAGCACTGTGATGTCCAGCAATCAAAATACAGGGAAGCCCATTTTGTTTTTGTTATTTAAATAAATAATTAAAAAAATATATATGGGCTCCCGCTGCATTTTTTGTATTGCTAGCTAAGGGTAATCCAAGCAGCTACTGGCTGGTAACTCCCACTGCTTTGTGTTACCTTCACTGGTAATGGAAAATCCAGGGAAGCATTTTTTATTTTTTTTGCCAAAAAACTACAAAAAAAGGACGTGAGCTTCGCCATATTTTTGTATGCTAGCCAGGTATAGCAGGCAGGTGCTGGAAGAGTTGGATACAGCGCCAGAAGATGGCACTTCTATGAAAGTGCCATTTTCTGAGGCGGCTGCAGACTGAAATTCGCAGCAGTGGGGCCCAGAAAGCTCAGGCCAACCTGTGCTGCGGATTCCAATCCTCAGCTGCCTAGTTGTACCTGGCTGGACACAAAAATGGGGCGAAGCCTACGTCATTTGTTTTCTAATTATTTCATGAAAGTCATGAAGTGATAAAAAAAGGGCTTCCCTTTATTTTTGGTTCCCAGCCAGGTACAAATAGGCAACTGGGGGTTGGGGGCAGCCGTACCTGCCTGCTGTACCTGGCTAGCATACAAAAATATGTCGAAGCCCACATAATTTTTTCAGGGGGCAAAAAACTTCTGCATACAGTCCTGGATGGAGTATGCTGAGCCTTGTAGTTCTGCAGCTGCTGTCTGTCTGTATGGAGAAGAGCTGCTGTCTGCTACTACAAGGCTCAGCATACTCCATCCAGGACTGTATGCAGAAGTTTTTTGCCCACCAAAAAAATGACGTGGGCTTCGCCATATTTTTGTATTCTAGCCAGGTACAGCAGGCAGCCACGGGCTGCCTCCAACCCCCAGTTGCCTATTTGTACCCGGCTGGGAACCAAAAATATAGGGAAGCCTGTTTTTTTTAATTATTTCACTTATTTCATGATATAATTAAAAAACAAATGACGTGGGCTTCGCCTCATTTTTGTGTCCAACTGGGTACAACTAGGCAGCTGGGGATTGGAATCCGCAGCACAGGTTAGCCCGAGGTTTCTGGGCGCCTCTGCTGCGAATTGCAGTCCGCAGCCGCCCCAGAAAATGGCGCTATCATAGAAGTGCCATCATCTGGCGCTGTATCCAACTCTTCCAACAGCCCTGAAGCCGGGTGGCTTGTTGGGTAATAATGAGTTAATACTAGCTTTGTTTTACTAGCTTGTATTAAGCCAGAGATTCTTAATGTCAGGCACGTTTGACCCGGCCATTAAGAATCTCCAATAAAGGGTTAAAAAAAAGACACCACACAGAGAAAAAATACTTTAATAGAAATAAATACACAGACACATTAGAGACTCCATCTTTATTACCCCCTGTCATCCCTCCACGATCCATGGTCTTCTGTCTTTCTCGTTCAACAAATGCAGCTCTGCTCCATCACTGCTGCATGAGGGAAGACGCTGCTTCCCGTGCAGCCTTCACTCCGTGAGTGATCAGTGCTGCTGGCTGCTGGTGGTGACAGACGCGTTACCATAGCAACAGGGCTCCGATCATGTGATTCCCGGAGCCGCGGTTAGCGGTGACGTCACCGCTAACTGCGTTGCTATGGCAACGGTGATCTCCGTTAATGACCGGCTGTGTCAGCCGGTCCCTAACGGAACGGGGAGTCGACCGTGTGCTAGAGCATGTCGCCGGTACACGGCGATACACAAATGTGCACCGTGTACCGGAGAGTGCAATGACAGGTCCTACATGACGCGTCATAGTCATGTGACCAGTCTGTAGCCAATGAGATAATAGCCACGTGACTGGTCACATGGCTATTTTGACGTCACGATAGGTCCTGCATCACTGCTGGCAGTGCAGGTCACCGGGAGGATTAAGCGATCATCGGATGGAATAGCGGCAGGAGACAGAGTGCAGAAGGGATCGTGGGGACCGGTAAGTGCTATGGCAATGTTTATTAACTGTATGTGTACATTTATAATGCGTTTTTATGTGTTTGTGATTGCCTCCCATTATATCCTATTGGTTCGAGTTCGGTTCGTCGAACGTTCGCCAAACTGAACTCGAACGAGACCTCCGTTCGACGAACCGAACTCGAGCCGAACCACGGCTGGTTCGCTCATCTCTAGTCAGGAGCTGGTCACAGTGGTTTCAGTTGATGGTTTTACAAATGGCTTAGATGCTTTAAGATAACATAATTGCTTATGTAAAAGTGTAAAGATCTTTTTTATATAGTTAGTCCAGTGGATCAAAAATTGGGATCAGGAGGGAAAGATTCATGAAATGGACAAAATCCAGCTCTGGAAAGACTGGATTCAATAGGCGACTTTCACACATCAGTTTTTTTCCATCAGTCACAATCCATTTTGTGACTGATGCGACTGATCCCTGTAAAAATATGGATCCGTCTTACCAGCTTTGGAGCCTTGCAATGTGCTTGTGTACATACTGGGCATGCTCAGTAGAAAATGATGCAATACAGTACTGGATTCCGTCGTGCGATGCATTACGGCGAAATCAGGCAATTATACCTCTTGACGGATTGCAACGAAATCTTGTGCAGTGAAAAACGTTACATTGTGCGTTGCTTCCACCCGATGGTCAGTCATTCCATGACTGACCAGTCATGCGACGGATGCAACGCAGGGCCATCAGTCGCAATCAGTCGTTAATACAAGTCTATGGGAAAAATGGAATCTTGCAAATTATTTTGCAGGATTCAGTTTTTTCTCAAAGCGACGGATTGGAGGGAAAATAACGGAAATGTGAAAGTAGCCATAGAGGTATGTGTAAAACTGCACTTTTACTTATCTATTATGATCGCAAGATCGTCGGACAGGTTAGACATCAGTCCATGAGGAGAGAAAGCTAATGCGTTTCGGCTTGAACCTTAATCACTGTTAAGTGATCATGGTTAAGGCTGCATTCGAAATGCGATGGTTTCCTTTCCTCATAGACTGATGTATAACTTGTCCGACGATCTTGTGATTTTAATGGATAAATAAAAGTGAAGTTTTAGACATATGTCTATTGGTTCCTGTCCTTCCAGTACTGAATTTTGTCTAATTATCTATAATAATAATAATAATAATAATAATATTTCATGAAGTATCTGCCTTGCCAAAGTGTCCGTGCTGCGCATCTCAGACTGAAACCAAGATCGAGGAGGTGAGCTGATACTCTTGGTGTTTTTTGTTCTTTCTACAGGAGGGATAGATTAGCTCTTCCAGGGCAAACCAGATCATACATTATGGTTGTACACATAGCTCTTGATCCTTTATCTTTTCCCATACCTCAGTTAAGCTTAGACATTTTTTTTCAACTGTAGTATTTATATAACTATATATCACACTGCTTATCTTAAAATAATAAAAATTACAGAAGTGCCACACAATGAACACAAATGTGCATTTTTCTCCAATCCAAATAATTTATTACAGTGTGTTGTAAATTCAATTGTGGCCTCATATGTGTTACAGTTCGTGGTTTTGTTGTGCCCCGAACCGGTCTAGTCCCATCATTGACTCCCACCTAGGGGTCGGTTTGTGAAGGTGGTCTGAGCTACAGCTTGTTTTTTTAAATGTAATAAGAATATCTGTGTATGTAAATAATCAAAATATAGATGTAGTAGCATAATTATCTGTCTGTCTATGTAGCAATTGCACAGACCTTAAATATAATTAAAAGCTGTATAGTCATGAAGGGGTTACCAAGAATAAGTGAACAGATGTACAAATAATGGAAGTCTTTTAATGATGAGTAAAGGTCTTATCAGTAGTGTTCACACAGAAAGAATGTTTTAACGAACAAAGATGTGTTTCATAACATGCTGAGAGAAATTAAAGGGGTGGTTCACCCATTTTTTTATTTTCTGTAGGAGTTATACTTACCATTCTAGGCGTCTTCTCCATTGGCTTGTGTTTCCATTTCTGGCACTGAGCGGCGCTATGCTGCACGCTCAGTGCCTGTCACATTGTTGAGGATAAAGAATTGAGTATCCAAAAATACTTAATTCAGCCATTTCATAGACTCAGTTATATAGTTCAGTAGATGTGAACTAACACACATATTTGTGAATGCTTTTGTTTCTTACTAATATGTATATATGTATATTGCATATTCAGTGTATTTTCCTTAAACTCAGTGTATACTAGGATATATATATATATGTATAGCTTGAAGATGGCCACCATTTCCTGTTCTCCACCCAAGACAGATCGACAAAGAAATTCCTGGAGCCTGGACTGACCAATCAACGGAGAATATGCAGATCTCTCTACGTCATGAAGCCCTGACTTACGATACTTGATTGGACTAAAACTTTTGTTCACACCCCCTTACTGTTTGGTCTAGAGTTTCTTTCAAACAATAAAGAACACACTTGGTTAAGAGCCAGTCATGGAGATAGACATAACTGATTTTGCTGTGCAGTTATTCATTCTCGTGTGCACACATGACATTTTAATTAGAAGCAGCAGCCGGATATCAAGAGATCCTTTGAGTCTCATCATCATCGTCATTCTGACCTTGACAACTGGCGACCCAGATGGGACTACCGAGAAGGGTGAGTCAGAGCTTCCATTTTCCGGACGTCTGGGGGCTACTCCACAAGTATCCAGGTGTTGCTCGATATCAAGGATTTGATCACCCTTTCGTTTCCGCGGTAAGCATCATATACATTGTGTGTGCTGTTTTACCTGTGGTTCGAGAGACACCTGGCGAAAGGGGGTGGTCACTAGTCCGGAGAATGGTAGTGCACCGGAGACCTAACGGTGTGACTGTCACCCGCCGGTGGGCTAGAAGGACCCAGCTCCCATAGGGGCTAGGGGTAGGTTGTAAAGTATCCGGCTGTCTGTATTTCTCGCTGTAAGTAAGGTAGAAATGGGGGGCTTTTTCTTGAGTAGCTGTTTTTATTTGTATATAGGTGTATAGTTAATCAGGCTTGTGATTTCTCTGTTTGGTTCTCGGAGAGTTAATTGTCTGTTATTGTTCACGGAGGGAGAGAAAGTCTTTGTTCTGTGTCTGCAGCCTCTTAGACAAGGAATGCGAGGGGGGGGAGCACATCCTTACATTCTTACACTCAGAGGAAGCAAAAAGGTGGGGGCCATATGTCCACCAGCTGCTTGAGGCAGAGCGGAGATCAAGTTACACAGCTCGGTCTCTTCTGTCTTTTAGCTAAGAAGCAAGGGGGGTGGAGGGTGAAGAGGCAGACGCCGGGGGTTAAAACAGCGCAGCTCTTTGGAGCGAGGAGAGAGGAGGGGTCAGTGGGCTAATATACAGGAGATGGCTGCAGCCTTTGTATCGTAAAGCAAGCAGAGTTGTAATGATTTGAAAGAAAAACAAGTGTTATTTTAGTTTGGATTTGAGAGAAATTAACTAGTTTATGCGTTTTTCAGCATTTTGTAATCGTTGGTTTGTTTTTGGAACAGAGAGATAAGGGAATTGGCGTGTCCCCCAGTGTTTTATTTATATATATATATATATATAAAATACATCGATTCTTGTGTTAATAGCCGGAAATAGGAACACGTGGAGAACGGTATTAGTATCCACGTGTTGGACGCTGAAAAAGTGCGTCCGCTTACACGGGAAAGAGGGGGAGGGATTCCGGTGGTGGAGAAAAGTGTTTTGAACCAGCGTATTCCCTTGAGTATTAACTCATGCACTGCTATGTGAGACGCCGGAAAAATAGGAACGTACGAGGAACGGTATTGTATTCGTACGTTGGACGTCGCAGTATGTCCTTATTGCATAGTAGGGAAGTGGGAAGAGGGTTCAGTTGGATGTGGCCAATCCAGCTAGAGCACTGTATACTCTGTTCAAGAAGAGATTGTTTTTTAGTAGGAGCTGAGAACGCTGTCGCCCTAGTTATAAAAAAAACGGAAAAAAATACAAAAGATTGCAAAAAGTTGTGTAAAATCGTTGGACTACCACTAGATGGCAGGCTGCAACCCATGTACTGAAGTTCAGATTAATCTCCAGTGAGAGTATACTGGAGAACAAAGACCTCATTCACTGTCTGTTGCTGTTTGTAGAATCACTAAATGTGTTTCTCTAGCGGTGCCTCATTGTTCTGCTCTAGAAGTCATTATATCTGGTGCTAATCAAATCTCTCCTTTGTATGCTGAAATGCAAATTTACAGGCACCAAAAGTATCCCTGGTTTACTACGTAGTTCCAGCCACTCCCAGTACACCCAGGGAGTCACAACATGGATGCTGCACCTGGAAGTCAGGTGCCTGGAACTTCCTGTGGTAGCCGTCTTGCTACACCCACTGATGGCAGTACACCTCATAAGCCACATCCCTCGCAATGGCTCTTTGTTCAAAGCTCTCCACCCATTCCCGGTGGGAGGTGTTCTGTGGTATAAATGACTAACACATTTGAATAAGTATAAATTGTATATTTGTTTACTCAGCTATCCAATACATGCAAGTCAAAAATAAGTAAGTGAAATTTTTACAGAAATGATGTGGAAACAGATCTGTTCACATAAAATCAATTGGTATTTTAAAAGTCCTGCAGCATTATATCATAAAATAAAATAGAGGAAGGTAAATATATATATCTTTGTACTGTGTTAGTTACTTTAAAACAAAAATTGTAAACGACTTACCCCTACTGATGTCAAAATGTATCAAATCCATTTGTAAAAAGGAATTAGGAAACATGTATAATGCATCCAATGTAGATTTTGCTAATGGATGTGTTCACTGCTACGTCTTTGTTATAACAAAGGATGAGTTTTTTTTCTTCTTCCTCTCTCGCTTTTAAGAGACAGGGATGGAATGTGTCTTGATGGAATGTGTCTTTCCCCAATAGTGACGTAAGTTTGGTTTAACCCTAAAGGCCCTGTCACACACAGAGATAAATCTGCGGCAGATCTGTGGTTGCAGTGAAATTGTGGACAATCAGTGCCAGGTTTGTGGCTGTGTACAAATGGAACAATATGTCCATGATTTCACTGCAACCACAGATCTGCCAAAGATTTATCTCTGTGTGTGACGGGGCCTTTAGAGTTCAGGATTTCCCATTTTTAGTTTGCTGTTTATACCTGAATAGGGAATATTAAATTTTATGGGATGTGCGATATAATTTGTGTTGTTTTGTTTTTAATGGCGATTTATTTGAACAATATTTTTATTTTGTGACTCTATCACCTTTTCTGTTTTTACGATTATTTCTAAACAATTTATATATTTTTGCAGGTTAGTCGCCTAGTCACAGCTGTCATTTAATCATGTCTCAGTTGTTTCTACTATGAAAGGTTTTTCTTTTCTTTATGGATACAGTGTTTATTGTAAGGTTTTTAAAATTTCCCAGTAATGTATAGTGTTCTGAGATGTACGTTACTTTTAGTGTTTGTTCATTTTAGGTTTTAGTATGTGGCTAATTTATTACCTGCTGTTTTATCTTTTCTTTTAGGGAATACCAGTATAAAAATGCTGAATTTTGCCATATTGGTAAAATAAACAATTAAACAAGGGGGGAATAAGGTATTAATTATATTCTCCAGTTTCTTGGAGGGCGCAGCAGGCATATTAGATAGGTTTTGAAGCTGACCTTTTTCCCATAGGTTATGTTTACTAGATTATTACGAGGTATATCTGTTAACTGAAATAGGAAAGTCTTGTCTTATATGTTTATTTGTTTATTTATTTGTTTGTTTATTTATTTAGTATTCTCAGTCATGTGAAGTATAGATGACCACTAACTGTATTATGATCAGAGATAAAGTTATAAGAATGATCTAATGTATATTTTTTAGTTTTTGTTTTTATAGATGAAACCAGATGGTGGTCGATTCTGCACTGGATATGCTGCTGTTTACACCACATGAGGTAGTCTAAATTCGACCACTCCCTCCAATCCTATTGATACAGGAGACAGTGATGCATTAAATGTCTCTCTTGATGGGTAGAACAGGAGTGGGTAAGAGTCTTTAGAGGTGTATGTAGGTTGTAGATTTTTTCCTGTTGTCAAATGAATTAGGTATGCCGAAAAGAAAGTCTAGATCTGAGCTGATGGATTCGGATGGAGATCCTTGCACAGGTGCAGCTGACCAAGAAGCAGTGAACGGGCCTAGAGTTGAGAGTCTTTCACCAATACCGACCATGCCTTGGTGACATTGGTCACGTCAGTGACTTCTGTCACTCCTTGTGTTCTTAAATCCCTACAGGAACAAGCAAAACAACAAGGAATGGACTGTGACATGCAAGGAGCCAGCTGACTGAGGAAGGTCTGTGGATAAAGGGTGGTAAGCTTTCTCTGCCATGAGAGCTCTTCTTAATGATGGCCCAGGTAACATCTGTGAAAGACAATTGTCAGTGTGTGCTTTGGTGACACCGGGTTCAGTACCCAGGTGGGCAGATTCACCCAGTCTTGTGAGACAAGTGCCTAGAACGAAGTGAGAAAAAACTGTAAAGAGTCCGTAGAAACACCCTGCACCTACTCTACCCATTCTTAGAGACTGCAAACTGATTATAGATGTATATTATGAGCACGTTGTATGCAAGTCTGTGCGTGTTGTGTAAATTTCTCTCCAGGTTTGGTCACAGGCATTCCAGTGCAGAAAACGACATTATTGTTGAGAAGCACATGAAGGTGGTATGTAAAGAAAAATGTGTTTACAAAAAGTGTATATTTTATAGAAAAGTGGAAACTAGTAAATGGTGTATAAAATGTATATGTTCTGTTTTCTTTTTGCAATAAGCAGGTCTTTATGTAAGATGTTTTTTGGTTTAGCATAGGCATGTATATTTTTATATAATTGACTGAATAGTGTGCTAAACAGGTGTATTCTCCAATTCCAGATCTTAAATCAGAGCTATTAGCATATGGTCTCCAGTCAGGAGACTGATTGATCCTAAAGGACAAGCGAGAAAGAGCCATGAGTCAACACTAGAGGAGCTGATCCAACCACAGAAAATCTATGGATCCACACCTCGCATTGTAGAAGGGTTAATCGACCGGAGCTGCACTGAGCGTTCTGCTCATACTTATCCTTTTCAGAAAACCCTGTACAGTTTTAGACCAGTATTGCCAGAACAGTTAGAAGAGAGGACTTAGAGAACCTTGAGACATGGGAAAGTCCAACTACAAAGGGTGAGGACTCGCCTAGGAGTCCTTGGTCTCAAACCGGTGAAGAAAACCCCTTTCCCCTTTCCACCCATGTTTCAACGTTCAGTTAGGCAGGTTTTTCAACAGATCTTTTTACCTCTCTTCCTAAGGGAACACAGTACCCTTAGTATTTAGAAATGGCAGAAGTAAGTCTTTAGGGGGGACTGTTGAGGATAAAGAATTGAGTATCCAAAAATACTTAATTCAGCCATTTCATAGACTCAGTTATATAGTTCAGTAGATGTGAACTAACACACATATTTGTGAATGCTTTTGTTTCTTACTAATATGTATATATGTATATTGCATATTCAGTGTATTTTCCTTAAACTCAGTGTATACTAGGATATATATATATATGTATAGCTTGAAGATGGCCACCATTTCCTGTTCTCCACCCAAGACAGATCGACAAAGAAATTCCTGGAGCCTGGACTGACCAATCAACGGAGAATATGCAGATCTCTCTACGTCATGAAGCCCTGACTTACGATACTTGATTGGACTAAAACTTTTGTTCACACCCCCTTACTGTTTGGTCTAGAGTTTCTTTCAAACAATAAAGAACACACTTGGTTAAGAGCCAGTCATGGAGATAGACATAACTGATTTTTCTGTGCAGTTATTCATTCTCGTGTGCACACATGACATTTTAATTAGAAGCAGCAGCCGGATATCAAGAGATCCTTTGAGTCTCATCATCATCGTCATTCTGACCTTGACAACATGACCCCCTGGAGCTGTGGCCGCCGGCATCCTCTGATGTCCCGGCATTTCCGGGCTCTCAAACAAGACGGGTACGTCACAGGATGCCGGCGCCACTCAGATTGAGTGACAGGGCTGTGGGCGGTGACTACCGCACGTCACAGCTCAGCATCGAGGGCAGGATCCGGAGGAAGTCAGTGTGGAGCCGGCGTCCTGCAGATGGTGAGGAACGGGGCGCCAGTGTGCAGTACAGGGGGGGGGTTCTTCAGCTGAATCCCCCCCTGCACGTAAGTATGTGATCACACTGTCCACCCGCCCGCTCTGCTGTGATGTCAGGAGAGCGGCCGGTGTCGGGCAGTGTGATCGTGTGCTCCTCCCAGCAGCAAGACACTGACAGGCATGTCACCGCTGTGCTCTGCCATCTGTCCTGCTGCATGGGACCAACTGTCTGCACTCTGTCACCTGCACCACAAGTCACAGAGTGGAGACAGTTGGTGACAGAGCACCTCTGCCCCCCCCTCTTCTTTCCCCACTCTCTTCTCCCCCCTCTCTCTCTCTTCTCCCCTCTCTCTCTTCTCCCCCCTCTCTCTCTCTTCTCCCCCCTCTCTCTCTTCTCCCCCCTCTCTCTTCTCCCCCCCTCTCTCTTCTCCCCCCCTCTCTTTTCTCCCCCCCTCTCTCTTCTCCCCCCCTCGCTCTCTTCTCCCCCCTCGCTCTCTTCTCACCCCCTCGCTCTCTTCTCACCCCCTCGCTCTCTTCTCACCCCCTCGCTCTCTCTTCTCACCCCCTCGCTCTCTCTTCTCACCACCTCGCTCTCTCTTCTCACCCCCTCGCTCTCTCTTCTCACCCCCTCGCTCTCTCTTCTCACCCCCTCGCTCTCTCTTCTCACCCCCTCGCTCTCTCTTCTCACCCCCTCGCTCTCTCTTCTCCCCCCCTCGCTCTCTCTTCTCACCCCCTCGCTCTCTCTTCTCCCCCCTCGCTCTCTCTTCTCCCCCCCTCGCTCTCTCTTCTCCCCCCCTCGCTCTCTCTTCTCACCCCCTCGCTCTCTCTTCTCCCCCCCTCGCTCTCTCTTCTCCCCCCCCCGCTCGCTCTCTTTTCCTCGCTCTCTCCTGACATGGTCAGTAAAGAAATCTCTCCATCGTGGAGGGGTGAGAGGGAGTAATAAACATGGAGTCCCTACTGTGTCTGTGTATTTATTTCTAATAAAGTATTTTTCTCTGTGTGATGTCTTTTTTTTTTAAAACCCTTTGTTGGAGATTCTTAATGGCCAGGTTAAACTTGGCCTGACATTAAGAATCTCGGGCTTTATACCAGCTGGTAAAACATAGCTGGTATTAACCAATTATTACCCAGCGTGCCACCTGCCACCAGGGCCACTGGAAGAGTTGGATACAGCGCCTGAAGATGGCGCTTCTATGAAAGCGCCATTTTCTGGGGTGGCTGCGGACTGCAATTCGCAGTGGGGGTGCCCAGAAAGCTTGGGCACCCTTCAATGTGGATTCCAATCCCCAGCTGCCTAGTTGTACCCGGCTGGACACTAAAATTAGGCGAAGCTCACGTCATTTTTTTTTTAAATTATTTCATGAAATTCATGAAATAATTAAAAAAAAGGGCTTCTCTATATTTTTGGTTCCCAGCCGGGTACAACTAGGCAGCTGGGGGTTGGGGGCAGCCCGTAGCTGCCTGCTGTACCTGGCTAGCATACAAAAATATGGCGAAGCCCACGTCATTTTCTTAAAAACGTTTTCAGGGAAAAACCTTTATAAAAAAAAATGCTTCCCTGCATTTCTATTGCCAGTGAAAGTAACACCAAGCAGCGGGGGCTAGCAGCCAGTAGCTGCTTTGGTTACCCTTAGCAATAGAAAATGCAGCGGGAGCCCACAAACAATGTGATTTTTTTGTTTTTTTATTTTTAATGAATTTTTTTTAAAAAAAATCGGCATGGGCTTCGCCCATCGAGCACCAGAGCATTTTACTTCTCATTCATCCCAAGTAATCAGATGACTCCAGTGTCGGCCGATTACTTGTTCCGTGTCCCCCTGCATCCATCGCATGTGAGGTCAGCGGAGTGGAGACAGTGACATGCTCTGCTCTGACACATAGTGTGCTGCATGTCACTATCTTTCTCCACTCTGGCACTTTGGTGCAGGTGACCGGATGCTACATGTCACTAACTGTCTCCACTATGGGACTTGTTGTGCAGGTGAGAGTGTATACAGTTGGTACTATGCAGCAGAAATCACAAAGTGGGGCAGTTAGTGACATGTATCATCCGGTCACCTGCACAAGTCCCAGAGTGGATACAGTGACATGCAGCACACTATGTGTCAGAGCAGAGCATGTCACCAACTTGCTTTGCTCTGTCACCTGCGGTGCTGCATGTCACGTTTTTGCCGCGATTTGGTGCCTTTTTTGCTGCGTTTTTGCTCACTGCGTTTTTAATCAGTGCACAATGCCATTAAAGATTGTTGATGAAAAAAAAAGTTCTGATGTCATTTCCTTATTCAAAATGTTCATTGTATGCAGGAGAGCAGACAGCAGCTGCAGAACTACAAGGCTCAGCATCCTGCATCCAGGACTGTATGCAGTTTTTTACCCAAAAAGAAAAAAAAATGACATGGGCTTCGCCATATTTTTGTATGCTAGCCGGGTACAGCAGGCAGGTACGGGCTGCCCCCAACCCCCAGCTGCCTATTTGTACCCGGCTGGGAACCAAAAATATAGAGAAGCCCTTTTTTTTTAATTATTTCATGAATTTCATGAAATAATTTTAAAAAAAAATGACGTGAGCTTCGCCTAATTTTAGTGTCCAGCCGGGTACAACTAGGCAGCTGGGGATTGGAATCCACAGTGAAGAGTGCCCTAGCTTTCTGGGCACCCCCACTGCGAATTGCAGTCCGCAGCCACCCCAGAAAATGGCTCTTTCATAGAAGCGCCATCTTCTGGAGCTGTATCCAACTCTTCCAGCTGCCCTGATGCCGGGTGGCTAGCTGGGTAATAATGGAGTTAGGGCTAGCTGTATATTATCAGCTAGCCCTAAGCCCGAAATTCATGGTGTCACGCCAATATTAGACATGGCCACCATGAATTTCTAGTAATGATAAAAAAAAAAACAACACACAGAAAAATATTTTTATTAGAAATAAAACACAACACAATTAGTGACTCCATCTTTATTGAAATAAACCCCCCTCCGCAGTAATCCTGGGTTAGGGTCCCGCGCCGTCCAATCAGGATCCAATATCATCTGATCGGTTTGCTGGAAGGCAAAGCGATCAGATGATGTGTCAGGTTAAACTACGTGAATCACATGACACATCCGCTGATTGTATAAAAGCCGATTATACAATCGGCTGAAGCATCAGTGCAAAAAAAAAAAAAAAATACTCACGTCTGTGTTGATTACCGGCAGCTCCTGGAGTGATCGGATGAGAGTATGATCCTGGCCCATCACTGCAGGAGCTGCCGGTAATCAGCTGATGAAGTCCCCTGACGGCAGGATCAGCTGATAGCCGGCCGGGCGCGAAGAAGCCGGCGAGACTACGATCAGCTGATGCGTCAGGTGACTGCATCAGGTGATCCACCGCCAGGTCCTGCAAGCTTCGTACGTGCCCCGGGGAGACTGCACACAGCCAGAGCGACGGGACCGGGACAGTGGCTGGAAGCAGGCATGGCACCAGACCCTGCAGACAGGTGAGTATGACATACACACACATTCACACTGTATATACGCACACACACTGTATATACACATACACTGTATATACGCGCACACACACACTTTCTTCCCCTGGCTGTGTAGAGCTGCTGCTGTCTGTATGATTGATCTCAGTGAGTGCATCCACAGGGAAGAGGCAGGGAGGAGGGTTTGGGTGGGAGCAGAGTGGGTGTATTAGACACAATGGGTGTGTTAGATAAGCCAGACACCGCCCTAGAGCCACAAAGAATTCTGGGACTTGTAGGAACTGAACACAGGAAGTCAGAGGAGAGATTAACCCCATCAGAGCTGGAGCCAGCAATGACCGTGTGCACAATAAAAGCTAATTTTGCTGAAAAAACATAATAGATGTGTTGAGGGGCACATATTAGCAAGATTTATCAGAAAAAAAAAAAATCGGTTTTGGTAACTGGACAACTTCTTTAAGGAGTGAAATACTCCTTACTCCCTGTTTAGCTTCAAGGCCGAAGTGGCATTTTGTATAATTAAGTTTCTTTCAAAATACATGAGTCAGTTGATGACGCTGGCTGAAGGAGAGAACATGTCTGTGTGTTCATTTTCTGATACATTGATATACCGGCACTGATATACAGCTAATACGGCACTGTCTCTGGATTCCCTGTATGAAGATACCACTACCAGTCTTCACCCAAAATTCCTCCCTTGACAGGTTAACCCTGCAGCGCCATCTGACCGTCACTTGAGGCATCAGGTGGCTAGAGTTTTGTACCATCCTGAGCCCATGCAGCCACACTGAGCATGTGCGTGATGTCATTGATGACAAGGCGGCCACTGATTGGTCATCAGTGACATCAGCGATGAGGTGGCAGCCACTGATTGGTCATCAGGACTTCAGCAATGACGTGGCAGCCCCTGTATGGCTGCAGCCGATGCCATTACAACACGCCATGTGGCCTGGGCCAGGCTTGCGGCTATACAAGGTCTGTAGCTCCGCCCATCGGGGCGCAAGTGTCATTATGCATGCTGACAGCAAAGGCTGCATTCCCTGTTGTCAGAGTGAGTGGGTTCCAGCGCCACTTTGCTCTGTAGTGTTTGTGGCAGACCTGTGTATGTATCCAGTGCCATTTTAGTCTGCAGTGTTTGTGGCAGACCTGTGTATGTATGGTAGTGTGATTCTGAATTTAGGGAAGGCGCCGGTACCAGGTATTCGTATCTGGGTACAAGTTGTGTCTCGGCACGGTGAGGGTTTAGGGTCCTTCCGGCAAGACGTGCCCCCTATGCACATGCCCCGTCTGACGTTGCAGACTTGTGTATATGTGTGTGCCAGCTCCAGGTTTCCAGTGACGCTAACTGGGTGACCTTCACGGTCTGGCGTACTCCTGTATGCACGTGACCGGCCCAGTGGGTACGTTCCAGGTTTCCCAGTGATGCTAACTGGGTTACCATTCGGTTTGTCGAGTCCTTACACACGTGACCACTGCGTGTGCACCTGTGAGGTTCACAGGGACACGCTTAGTTTCTTTTGTGGTTTCCTGAGTTGCTGTATTTTGGCCTTTTGGCCTTCTGTCCTTCGTGGCATTAACACCTGCCTGGCGGACGTGGGGCGACGATATTATATTATTTTTTATTTCAATCGTCCTCTCCGTAACAATATGGATATGGTGAAAAAAGTCAGTTACTTTTATTCTAGTCAAATAATTTTAGGTTTTATTTAGATAGGTTGAAAAAATAGAGATATGTATTTCTACAAATGTGAAGTTATAGTTTGAAATCCTAATCTGTGTCTTTGGAATCAGAAAAATAAAAATTGAGGTTCGATAGTAGTTAACTTTTTTAGCACCATGAATAGGAATAATTTTCCAGAACACTGGGAAAATCAAGTCCTCAAAATAAGTGAATGGAGATGATTAATGTTCCTGTATATAAAAGCTCTCATCACTTATGTATCGTTATCCGAGCTGGACACCTTTAATGTGCAATTTGGTTTATTTGTGCTAAAATCACCTATGATCCACTGAAGTCACTGCAACTGGCAGACAACACTAAATCTTGTAGGCTTTTTACATGAAGAAACCATAAAATCATCACAAAACCTGAGAAGAGAATCAAATTTATATAAAAGCCTTAGGCTATGTGCCCACGGGAGCTTGCTCCTGCGGATTTTGCCGCGGAAAACCTGCAGATGTATCTGGATTTTCCAGATAAATCCGCAGGTTTCAGCATGTACAAACACTCCTCATGTTATCCTATGGGACATGGGGAGTGTCTGTGTCCATGCTGCGGAATGTACGACTGCGGAATATGCTGCGCATGTCCCGCAGCCGCACATAACTGCATGTCAATTATTCCTGCGGATTTACCTGCAGAAATCCCGCCGCTCCACTATGGAGATAGAGGCTGGGACTTCCGCAGGTAAATTGCATGAATGTCCGGTTTACCGCAACAATTCTGCTGGAATTCCGCAGCTATGTATAGCTGCAGATTCCGGGGAGCTGCTGCGGTAAACCTGCGGCCGTACTTGCGGATATATCCACAGGAGCAAGCTCCCGTTGGCACATAGCCTTAAAGGGATTGTTTCATCTTTATGAACAGTGCCTTAAAGGGAAGCAGTAGTTATTGAAAACCCTGTTGTATCAGTGAGTAGAATAGTGGAAGCTGAATTGAGTGTCTATAGATTAATTTTTACCATAATGTGTCCTTAAATCTATTGTCATTGATCTTATGGCACAGTAAATATGCTGAGCCATTAAAGTGAACCTGTCACCAGGTTTTTCCCTTATAACCTGCAACCTCCACCATTATTATATTCACGTATGGAGCACTCCAGTCCAATGGGTGTCTCTGGTCTTGATCCAGCGCCTCCTGTCTGCTTGCGATCACTGTTCCCTTTCCCTGATTTGTGTGGATGGCGCATCCTATGTAGGGATGGGCGAGCATGCTTACCACTACTCTGAGCTCGCCCGAGCATCTCAGTGCTCGGTATACTCGGCGAGCTTCGAGTACCGGCGAGATCAGATGCTCGGCTCCCCCTCCGTGCATGTTGGTGCTGTTTACAGTCAGCCCACAATGCAGAGATTGGGTGCCACACATTGTAATTCCACAGCCATGTTGGTTGTGGCATTACAGTGATTGGCTGGCCGGCAGCGTCATCAGCCATGTTGTCAGTCAGCTACTGTAGGGGGAGGTGCTGCTGAGCTAGGGACAGATTTACTGTGTGTCTTAGGTAGTGTGGGTACTAGGAGACGTGACGTCATCGTTACCACCGTTGACTTAGTAACCTACCAAGTGGGTTACTATAGCATTGGTGATCTTCGTGCACCTGATTACCGTTACTGCTATGCACCGACTCCTGCAAAATCCGCAGGAGTTAACTTCCTGTTTACTGGTACCGCTATTCAGCGGCTCATGCAGGAGCCGCTAAATAGCGGCACCGGGAATCAGCTGATTGGAGATCACTGTTGCTATAGTAACCTGCTCGTTCTGTTACTATGGCAATGGTAGCAGCGGTGACATCACCGCCTACCAACCCGCAGTCTGTGCCCATTCATTGGGTGATTACACAGCACAGGGAGCAGCAGCGTTCTTCCTCTCCCGTGTTTTGTGATATAATAGAGCTGCATTGGTTGAAGAAGACAGAATACCAGGATCGTGGAGGGGTAAGAGGGAGTAATAAACATGTTGTCCCTAAGTGTGTCTGTGTATTTATTTATAATAAAGTATTTTTTCTCTGTGTGGTGTCTTTTTTTTAACCCTTTATTGGAGATTTTTAATGGCCAGGTCAAACTTGGCCTGACATTAAGAAGCTCAGGCTTAATACCAGCTGGTAAAACAAAGCTGGTATTAACCTCTTATTACCCAGTGGGCCACCCGGCACCAGGGCCGATGGTCGAGTTGGATAGAGCGCCAGAAGATGGCTCTTCTATGAAAGCGCCATTTTCTGGGGTGGCTGCGGACTACAATTCACAGCAGGTGGGCCAAGAAAGCTTGGGCCACCCTGCGCTCCAGATTCCAATCCCCAGCTGCCTAGTTGTACCTGGCTGGACACAAAAATTGGGCGAAGCCCAAGTCATTTTTTTTTCAAATCATTTCATGAAACTCATGAAATAATTAAAAAAAGGCTTCTCTATATTTTTGGTTCCCAGCAGGGTACCTGCCTGCTGTACCTGGCTGGCATACAAAAATATGGCGAAGCCTACGTCATTTTTTTTTTAGTTTTTTGGAAAAAAAACTTAAAAAGGGTTTCCCTGGATTTTCCATTGCCAGTGAAGATAACACCAAGCAGTGGGGGTTAGCAGTAAGTAGCTGCTTGGATTACCCTTAGCTAGCAATAGAAAATGCAGGGAGCCCACACATTTTTTTTTACCCCTAACCCTTGGGATAGGGTTATGTGTTTGGGATTTTTCTTTTATTTTTTAATGATTTAAAAAAAAAAAAGAAATCGACATGGGCTTCGCCATATTTTTGTATGCCAGCCAGGTACATCAGGCAGGTACGGGCTGCCCCCAACCCCCAGCTGCCTATTTTTACCCGGCTGGGAATCAGAAATATAGGGAAGCCCTTTTTTTTTTTTTTTTAATTATTTCATGAATTTCATGAAATAATTCTAAAAAAAATGACGTGGGCTTGGCTCAATTTTTGTGTTCTGCCAGGTACAACTAGGTAGCTGGGGATTGGAATTTTCAGCGCAGGTAGGCCCAAGGTATCTGGCCCCCCCTGCTGCGAATTGCTGTTCGCAGCCGCCCTAGAAAATGGCGCGTTCATAGAAACCCCATCTTTTGGCACTGCTTGCAACTCTTCCAGTGGGCCTGGTGCCGGGTGTCTCACTGGGTAATAATGGGGTTAACGCTGGCTGTATATTATCAGCTGGCTCTAAATTCATGATGTCACGCCAATATTAGATATTACCTCCATGAATTTCTAGTAAAGATAAAAAAAAACACAAGACAGAGAAAAACATTTTTATTAGAAATAAAACACAACACAATTAGTGACTCCATCTTTATTGAACTAAAGAATCCCCCCCTCCTCCACCGTAGTCCTGGGTCAAGGGTCCTGTGATGTCCAATCCGGATTCAATATCACCTGGTAAGTTTGCCGGAAGGAAGGCAAACCGAATAGATGATGTGTCAGGTTCAAGGACCTGAATCACATGACACATCAGCTGATTGTATAAACGGCTTTTAAACAATCAGCTGATGCATCAGTAGAAAAAAAAAACTATACACCTCTGTGCAGACTCCCGTCCGATCGCTGCAGGACCTGCCGTGATCAGCTGATACTGTCACGTGACCGCATCAGCTGATTGTTTAAACCGGCTGGGCAGTAAAAAGCGGGCCTCACCGTTGGACTTAAACTGTCAGCTGATGCCGTCAGGTGACCGCACCAGCTAATCACCGGCATGTCCTGGAGCGAACGGACGTGTCCCGGGAGTCTGCAGTCAGGTGAATATGATATTATTTTTTTTCTACTGTTCACTTTTGATTTCGCTTAGCAGTGAATGTACAGGCAGAGAGAAGCTGCCGCACATACACTACAAAGCGAAAGTGCATATCACACATGTTACACAGGAGGAGGAACACAGGATCCTTCCTCCCCTAATACTTAGACAACATTGCTCACAGCAGTGACATGGGAGTCAAAAATGCTTACAGGGGTCTTCCCCATGCTGCTCTTATGTCATTTGAGCACTGTTCTTATACATTTGTGACATTTTTTAGCTTTCTGCAGACCACCGGGGGTGCTGTCGGAAAAATGCTCGAGTTTCCCATAGGCTAACATTGGGCTCGGTGCTCGGGTCGAGCAAACGAGCATTTCAAAGTGTTCGACCCGAGCATCGAACACCCAAGCATTTTACTGCTCGCTCATCTCTAATCTGTATCTAACTATCCATAGATAATATCTATTATCATCGATCTCTCAAGCATTCATTGATGTTCAAAACCGCTAAAAAAAGCAAGTGAAAAAGCACACAAAAACACTGCAAAAAAACGGCAAAACAAGCGTTTTTTTGCCATTGCATTTTTTATGACAAGAGATGCGGAAAAGGTGCAGAAATTTCTTCTGCATCTACAGTTAGGTCCAGAAATATTTGGACAGTGACACAATCTTTGCTAGTTGGGCTCTGCATGCCACCACATTGGATTTGAAATGAAACCTCTACAACAGAATTCAAGTGCAGATTGTAATGTTTAATTTGAAGGTTTGAACAAAAATATCTGATAGAAATTGTAGGAATTGTACACATTTCTTTACAAACACTCTACATTTTAGGAGGTCAAAAGTAATTGGACAAATAAACCAAACCCAAACAAAATATTTTTATTTTCAATATTTTGTTGCGAATCCTTTGGAGGCAATCACTGCCTTAAGTCTGGAACCCATGGACATCATCAAACGCTGGGTTTCCTCCTTCCTAATGCTTTGCCAGGCCTTTACAGCCGCAGCCTTCAGGTCTTGCTTGTTTGTGGGTCTTTCCGTCTTAAGTCTGGATTTGAGCAAGTGAAATGCATGCTCAATTGGGTTAAGATCTGGTGATTGACTTGGCCATTGCAGAAAGTTCCACTTTTTTGCACTCATGAACTCCTGGGTAGCTTTGGCTGTATGCTTGGGGTCATTGTCCATCTGTACTATGAAGCGCCGTCCGATCAACTTTGCGGCATTTGGCTGAATCTGGGCTGAAAGTATATCCCGGTACACTTCAGAATTCATCCGGCTACTCTTGTCTGCTGTTATGTCATCAATAAACACAAGTGACCCAGTGCCATTGAAAGCCATGCATGCCCATGCCATCACGTCGCCTCCACCATGTTTTACAGAGGATGTGGTGTGCCTTGGATCATGTGCCGTTCCCTTTCTTCTCCAAACTTTTTTCTTCCCATCATTCTGGTACAGGTTGATATTTGTCTCATCTGTCCATAGAATACTTTTCCAGAACTGAGCTGGCTTCATGAGGTGTTTTTCAGCAAATTTAACTCTGGCCTGTCTATCTTTGGAATTGATGAATGGTTTGCATCTAGATGTGAACCTTTTGTATTTACTTTCATGGAGTCTTCTCTTTACTGTTGACTTAGAGACAGATACACCTACTTCACTGAGAGTGTTCTGGACTTCAGTTGATGTTGTGAACGGGTTCTTCTTCACCAAAGAAAGTATGCGGTGATCATCCACCACTGTTGTCATCCGTGGACGCCCAGGCCTTTTTGAGTTCCCAAGCTCACCAGTCAATTCCTTTTTTCTCAGAATGTACCCGACTGTTGATTTTGCTACTCCAAGCATGTCTGCTATCTCTCTGATGGATTTTTTCTTTTTTTTCAGCCTCAGGATGTTCTGCTTCACCTCAATTGAGAGTTCCTTAGACCGCATGTTGTCTGGTCACAGCAACAGCTTCCAAATGCAAAACCACACACCTGTAATCAACCCCAGACCTTTTAACTACTTCATTGATTACAGGTTAACAAGGGAGAAGCCTTCAGAGTTAATTGCAGCCCTTAGAGTCCCTTGTCCAATTACTTTTGGTCTCTTGAAAAAGAGGAGGCTATGCATTACAGAGCTATGATTCCTAAACCCTTTCTCCGATTTGGATGTGAAAACTCTCATATTGCAGCTGGGAGTGTGCATTTTCAGCCCACATTATATATATAATTGTATTTCTGAGTCAGAGATGCATGCAGGTATTTTCCCCATGCTGTGCCCATTCCATTTGAGAGCTGTTTCCATCCATTTCAGCAGTTTTCCTGCCTTTCTGTTAGTGTCTTCTAGAAAAATGCTCGAGTTACCCATTTACTTCCATTATACTCAGCACTCGAGTTGAGCCCGACCGAGCATCCTACAGCTCGATTCAAGTACTGAGAACTAAAGCGTTGTAGTACTCGCTCATCACCACTGGTCACTTGAGAATGCTCCAGCGATTTGTTTCCATCCATTTCTGGGTGCTTCTTAACCCCTCCACCTGCGAGCGTTTTATTCTTTAATTCTCTTTCTTCCGCGAGCTGTAACTTTTTTATTTTTCCGTCAATCTTCCCATATGAAGGCTTGTTTTTTGCGGGACAAGTTGTACTTTTAAATGAAACCATAAGTATTACCATATAGTGTACTGGATAACAGCAAAAAAATGTTAAGTGTGGAAAAACTGCAAAAAAAGTGCGATCGCACAATAGTTTTTGGGATATTTCATTCACCATGTTTTTATGATGGTAAAACTGATGTGTCAATGTGGTCACTGAGGTCAGTGTGAGTTTGTAGACACCAAACAAGTATAGGTTTACTTGTATCTAAGGGGTTAAAAAATTCTCATCTTGTCCAAAAAAAGTGGCGCACGTTTTGCGCCATTTTCTGAAACCCGTAGCGTTCTCTTTTTTTAGATCTATGGCTCAGTGACAGCTTATTTTTGCGTCTTGAGCTGACGTTTTTAATGGTACCATTTTTGCGCAAATGCTACGTTTTGATCGCCTGTTATTGCATTTTGCGCAAAATTTGCTGAGACCAAAAAATGTAATTTTGGCGTTTGGAATTTTTTTTTTCTATACCATTTGCCAATCATATTAATTGATTTTATATTTTGATAGATCATTTGGGCATTTCTGAACGCGGCGATATCAAACGTGTATATTTTCTATTCTTTTAACCCTTTAATTTTCAATGGGGCGAATGGGGGATGATTAGAACTTTTTGGTTTGGTTTTTTTAAAAAAAATTTAAAATTTTTCTTTTAACTTTTTTTTTATTTTACTAGGTCCCTTAGGGGACTATAATGATCAGCAATCTGATCGCTCTTCCATTTCTCCAGATCACAGCTACACAGCTGAGATCTGCAGATATTCTGCTTTACTCTCACTGCCGACGCTCTGCCGGCATTGAGAGAAAGTGACTCATGATAGCTACAGTCGTCATCACATGACCCTGTGTTACCATGGCAACCACTGGAAGTCACGTGATCACGTCACGTGACTTCCGATGGGGCAAGTAATTTATCATTATGACTGCACGCATATACATCTCGCTGCCAGATTTTGGCAGCTAGATGTAAGGGGTTAATAGTCGCTGGTGTAACGTGATTCCACTCGTGACTAGCAGGCACATACTGTACAATACAGACCAAAGGTTTGGACACACCTTCTCATTCAAAGAGTTTTCTTTATTTTCAGGAATCTGAAAATTGCAGATTCACATTGAAGACATGAAAACTATGAATTAAAACATGTGGAATGAAATACTTAAAAAAGTGTGAAACAACTGAAAATACAGTTAGGTCCAGAAATATTTGGACAGTGACACAAGTTTTGTTATTTTAGCTGTTTACAAAAACATGTTCAGAAATACAATTATATATATAATATGGGCTGAAAGTGCACACTCCCAGCTGCAATATGAGAGTTTTTACATCTAAATCGGAGAAAGGGTTTAGGAATAATAGCTCTGTAATGCATAGCCTCCTCTTTTTCAAGGGACCAAAAGTAATTGGACAAGGGACTGTAAGGGCTGCAATTAACTCTGAAAGCGTCTCCCTCGTTAACCTGTAATCAATGAAGTAGTTAAAAGGTCTGGGGTTGATTACAGGTGTGTGGTTTTGCATTTGGAAGATGTTGCTGTGACCAGACAACATGCGGTCTAAGGAACTCTCAATTGAGGTGAAGCAGAACATCCTGAGGCTGACAAAAAAGAAAAAATCCATCAGAGAGATAGCAGACATGCTTGGAGTAGCAAAATCAACAGTCGGGTACATTCTGAGAATAAAGGAATTGACTGGTGAGCTTGGGAACTTAAAAAGGCCTGGGCGTCCACGGATGACAACAGTGGTGGATGATCGCCGCATACTTTCTTTGGTGAAGAATAACCCGTTCACAACATCAACTGAAGTCCAGAACACTCTCAGTGAAGTAGGTGTATCTGTCTCTAAGTCAATAGTAAAGAGAAGACTCCATGAAAGTAAATACAAAGGGTTCACATCTAGATGCAAACCATTCATCAATTCCAAAAATAGACAAGCCAGAGTTAAATTTGCTGAAAAACACCTCATGAAGCCAGCTCAGTTCTGGAAAAGTATTCTATGGACAGATGAGACCAAGATCAACCTGTACCAGAATGATGGGAAGAAAAAAGTTTGGAGAAGAAAGGGAACGGCACATGATCCAAGGCACACCACATCCTCTGTAAAACATGGTGGAGGCAACGTGATGGCATGGGCATGCATGGCTTTCAATGGCACTGGGTCACTTGTGTTTATTGATGACAAAACAGCAGACAAGAGTAGCCGCATGAATTCTGAAGTGTACCGGGATATACTTTCAGCCCAGATTCAGCCAAATGCCGCAAAGTTGATCGGACGGCGCTTCATAGTACAGATGGACAATGACCCCAAGCATACAGCCAAAGCTACCCAGGAGTTCATGAGTGCAAAAAAGTGGAACATTCTGCAATGGCCAAGTCAATCACCAGATCTTAACCCAATTAAGCATGCATTTCACTTGCTCAAATCCAGACTTAAGACGGAAAGACCCACAAACAAGCAAGACCTGAAGGCTGCGGCTGTAAAGGCCTGGCAAAGCATTAAGAAGGTGTAAACCCAGCGTTTGGTGATGTCCATAGGTTCCAGACTTAAGGCAGTGATTGCCTCCAAAGGATTCGCAACAAAATATTGAAAATAAAAATATTTTGTTTGTTTTTGGTTTATTTGTCCAATTACTTTTGACCTCCTAAAATGTGGAGTGTTTGTAAAGAAATGTGTACAATTCCTACAATTTCTATCAGATATTTTTGTTCAAACCTTCAAATTAAACGTTACAATCTGCACTTGAATTCTGTTGTAGAGGTTTCATTTCAAATCCAATGTGGTGGCATGCAGAGCCCAACTTGCGAAAATTGTGTCACTGTCCAAATATTTCTGGACCTAACTGTATGTCTTATATTCTAGGTTCTTCAAAGTAGCCACCTTTTGCTTTCATTACTACTTTGCACACTTTTGGCATTCTCTTGATGAGCTTCAAGAGGTAGTCACCGGAAATGGTTTTCCAACAGTCTTGCAGGAGTTACCAGAGATGCTTAGCACTTGTTGGCCCTTTTGCCTTCACTCTGCGGTCCAGCTGAGTTTGGGGTGCCAAACCATCTCGATTGGTTTCAGTTCTGGTGACTGTGGAGACCAAGTCATCTGGCGTAGCACCCTATCACTCTCCTTCTTAGTAAAAATAGCCCTTACACAGCCTAGTTTGGGGTCATTGTCCTGTTGAAAAATAAATGATGGTCCAACTAAACGCAAACCGGCTGGAATAGCACGCCGCTGCAAGATGCTGTGTTAGGCATGCTGGTTCTGTATGCCTTCAATTTTGAATAAATCCCCAACAGGGTCACCAGCAAAGCACCTCCATACCATCACACCTCCTCCTCCATGCTTCACGGTGGGAACCAGCCATGTAGAGTCCATCCATTCACCTTTTCTGCTTAGCACAAAGACACGGTGGTTGGATCCAAAGATCTCAAATTTGGACTCATCAGACCAAAGCACAGATTTCTACTGGTCTAATGTCAATTCCTTGTGTTCTTTAGCCCAAACAAGTCTCTTCTGCTAGTTGCCTTTCCTTAGCAGTGGTTTCCTAGCAGCTATTTTACCATGAAGGCCTGCTGCACAAAGTCTCCTCTTAACAGTTGTTCTAGAGATGAGAAGGTGTGTCCAAACTTTTGGCAGTGGGTTTCTCCTGGGTCTCCTGCCATAGCATTTAATTTCATTCAAATGTCAACGGGTAGTTCACGCTGACACTGATGCATCTGATCCTGTAGGACAGCATGAATTTCTTTGATGCTTGATTGAGGCTCCTTATCCACCATATGGACTATCCTACATTACAACCTTTCATCAACTTTTCCCTTTCATCCACATCCAGGGAGACAAGCTACAGTGCATAGGTTATAGACGTC
Source organism: Anomaloglossus baeobatrachus (assembly GCF_048569485.1). Classification (NCBI taxonomy): domain Eukaryota; kingdom Metazoa; phylum Chordata; class Amphibia; order Anura; family Aromobatidae; genus Anomaloglossus; species Anomaloglossus baeobatrachus. The sequence goes on along the minus strand of NC_134358.1, from coordinate 232,115,438 downwards.
TTGATTATGTTATGCACTGTGTACAAAGGAACATCAAGATCTCTGGAGATGGACTTGAGATTGTTAATATTTTTCAACAATTTTGGTTCTCAAGTCTTCAGACAGTTCTTCTTCTCTTACTTTTTTTTTGCTTAGTTTTGCACACACAGACACACAATAAATAATGCCTGGGATTTATTTTATTTTTTTAATAAATTGGTGAACCAGGAAAAAAGTCAGGGAGTATTTTTTCAGCTTTTTAAAATACACTATTTGTGTGTGTTTATTATTCTTGTTACATAATAGGGGTGTCTGAGAGACACCTCTCTATTTCTAACACCAGGACTTGATGCCTGCTGACACTGCACAGCTGACATCAACCCCAACAACCACTACTCCGATTGCCACTACACCAGAACAATTGGGAAAAGCTGAGGTGAAATGCCAGAATTGGTGCATCTAATGTATTGTGCCACTTCTGTGTCAGCTGTGGTCTGGTATTTTTAGGTTGGGAAAAGCCCAGTAACTATGGACCTTCCCAGCCTAATAATATCAGCTCCCAGTTGACTGCTTTGACTTTGCTGGTTATCAAAAATGGGGGGACCACCACATTGATGTTTTTTAATTGAATTATTTATTTGGTAAGCAGCTGTAAAATTTATGTAGCTATCTATCTTTGCACATATTTAACGCATAAAAAACATTTATTTTAGTGCCATACGTTCTTTTCCGGTACGTGTCACACGGACTGTACACATGGATGACACATGGATGGCACACACGTACACACAAATAGCCACAAGGATGGCCAAAATGGAATGTGCCACACGTGCATTTTTTATGTGCACTTGTGAAGGGGGCCTTAAACATTTGACACTTAATGGAATGTTTATGATATCCTAAGCATTTTATCTTCCAATATTTTTGTATGTAAAGACTGTAGAGCACAAGATGTTCATCAGATTTACCTTACCCTTATCTTATTTCACTCATGTTATTTTTGTGGAGGCTGTGACATTTCACTCACTTCACATGATGGGGGTACTTACTCTGCTTGGTTCAGCGAGGTAGTGATACCATTTAAAACCCTTTAAAAGTCCATTTGGTTTATTAAATCATATAAACTGCACTTGGGTGCACAAAACACATGGATTTACAGTCTGTTATCTTCGCAGTACGCCTGCTCAGGTTTGGATACACAGCTCCAATGTAGTACCCCCGTGGAGCTATCAGCCACCACTCCCTGAACCCGGACAATATTCATACCTGGATTTCAAGTCCGTTTAATTTCAGGGCATCGCAGTCCTTACTTACAATGACCCTGGTCAGCACAAAGCGAACACGCTCTTCTCCCAGGGGGTCTCTTCAGAGAAGCTTCAATACCTCTATCTTCAGTCCCACTCACAAATCCTCTTTTCTGGAACTGGATTGTTCCCAGAAGCTTAACACACAGCCTCCTCACGCTGACTACCATTAAGACATATGAGACATGTGCCGTCCCTGTACCAGCAGCCCAGCTGCTCGGATCCGGAGCCGCGGTGGCTCGAGGGGGTCTCTGGACCTGGGGGTTGTGCGGCCACTCAAATGAAGGGGGGGTATTTACAGGGGATGTATTACAGTTCGTGATGCCACCCGTGGTATGTGGTAACTAAGAGTACCACTGCTGCAGTTGGGCAAACCCGGTGGTGATGGAATTAGGCAGCCTGGTGTTGTGACCCTCCACGGGTAGGAGGGAATAACCCGGGACTCGGTGATGGTGAGGGGGAGAGCTGTTGGATGTAAAGGGGGTCACTTGCAAACTCACTCAGTTCATTAACTGACACCAACAACTGGGTAAACAAAAGTTCTGGATGCCGCTGCCACTGAGGGGAGCGTAGTTCGGGTCCCGTCCCCAATGTTGCTGCCTGGAGATCCGTGACCTGCCTCCTGGCACTAAGTTTACTTCTCTGTTGGTTCCGGTAGTATGGAACTTGCTGGGTCCCTCTCCCCACTATGGCTAAGTGTGGGAGCTTGCTCTCAGGGTTCACGCTTGGGATTTTTTGGACCGTTTTTAGTGGGAAGTCCTATCTCCCTCATTGCGCTAGTATCCTAATTTTGGGGCGGGTGGAGAGCGGATCTTGAAGGCTCCGTTCTCGTCGGGTAAATTGTCAGGTTGCCTGAAGCTACTCCCTGACCTAAGGACCACGTACCCCGTCATGCCCTGGTCCCAGCCCGGTGATGGTACAAGGCTGCTGGCTTTCCTCCTCGACAGTTCCGTGCCCCTTGCCACGATCCCCTGCGACCGGGGGTCCAGCTCCTCTAGGCCCAGACCACCGTCTGCCACCTAGATAGCTTCCTAGGAGTCCTGTTCCTGATCTCCTCTCTCTTTCACTTCCAACACACAACTCCCTACTCCTGACCTCCCTTTACCAACCCCCCAATTGGGCGACTGTATTCCACTCAAGTTGTCCACTGGTGTGTTTGGTGGGTGTGGTGCAGAGTGTACCTAGGATTTGATTAGCTGATGTAGGCAACACCATGTAGTTAGGGACCCAAAACCAAGGAGATGGTGGATACTGCACGGGAGGGCAGATTGTGCAATACCTTGTGACGACCTGATAGTCCAGGGGCGTCACAAGACACACCCATGGTTGGGAGGTATGTGGCTAGCCGGCCCCCTTATCTCTCCAGCTGGCCCTTGAACTCCTTAACAAAGCTCATGGCACTACAGGTACCAGACTAGACATTCCAGGTTTACATCCCAGAGGACAACCACCTCTGGGATACATACCAGCCATTTACAATCTAGTCGCCATCTTACAGGGCCCACACTAATATTTTTGAGTCTCCATAGTTTCAGCATTCTATAGTTTAGAAAATGGTTTTAGTTTGTATGCATCCCCTCATGTCCACTAGAAGTCTCATCTGCCTTTGATCTATTACAGTTTGTCCATTTTAAGAAAAATGAAGTTAAATAAATTGCCTGCAACAATTCTCTTCAATTTAGTTCTTGTTATTTCTTTCTGTGCCTGCAATGTTACGTTGTCTCTCTGATACAAATCATGCCCTCATGTCTACATGATTATTTTTTTCTAAAAGTGCCTTAGCTAAAAGCCTCTTAACTCAAATATACTTCTTTCAAGGGTCTGTGGAACATTGCTGGCAATTTCACTGTAGAAAAAAAAATAATTTTTCTTGAACTCCATGTACAAATTAAAGGGTACCTGTTACTTTAGGTGACTTCTTAGAATAAAGGCTACTTTACACGCTGCGATATCGGTACCGATATCGCTAGCGTGGGTACCCGCCCCCATCTGTTGCGCGACACAGGCAAATCGCTGCCCGTGCCGCACAACATCGCCCAGACACGTCACACGTACTTACCTGCCCCGCGACGTCGCTGTGACCGGCGAACCGCCTCCTTTCTAAGGGGGCGGTTCGTTTAGCGTCACAGCGACGTCACAGCTGCATCACTGAACCGCCGCCCAATAGAAGCGGAGGGGCGGAGATGAGCGGGATGAACATCCCGCCCACCTCCTTCCTTCCGCATAGCGGCCGGGAGGAAGTTAAGGAGAGCTTCCTCGTTCCTGCAGCGTCACACGGAGCGATGTGTGCTGTCGCAGGAACGAGTAACAACCTCGTTACTGCTGCAGTAACGATTTTTGAGAATGGACCCCCATGTCACCGATGAGCGATTTTGCACGTTTTTGCAACGATGCAAAATCGCTCAAAGGTGTCACACGCAACGGCATCGCTAATGCGGCCGGATGTGCGTCACCAATTCCGTGACCCCAACGAGTTCGCATTAGCGATGTCGTAGCGTGTAAAGCCCCCTTAAGTACTTTATGTCTCTACACTATTCCTTGACATAATGTTACTTGTACATATAATTTTTCACCAGTTTACTCTTGCACAGTCTCTATCTGTCAGCTTTCCTTGATGTCAGAAGCATAGCCTAGGTTCCATAATGTCTAAAATTCACACGATACAGAGAAGAGGAGATCTTGCTCCCCTACCTTTCATAAGAAGCAGCAGCATGAATGGAATTACAGTGTCTACAAGTAGTATTCAACCCCCTGCAGATTTAGCAGGTTTACACATTCGGAATTAACTTGGCATTGTGACATTTGGACTGTAGATCAGCCTGGAAGTGTGAAATGCACTGCAGCAAAAAAGAATGTTATTTTTTTTTTTATTTTTTTTTTAAATTGTGAAAAGTTTATTCAGAGGGTCATTTATTATTCAACCCCTCAAACCACAAGAATTCTGTTTGGTTCCCCTAAAGTATTAAGAAGTATTTCAGGCACAAAGAACAATGAGCTTCACATGTTTGGATTAATTATCTCTTTTTCCAGCCTTTTCTGACTAATTAAGACCCTCCCCAAATTTGTGAACAGCACTCATACTTGGTCAACATGGGAAAGACAAAGGTGCATTCCAAGGCCATCAGAGACAAGATCGTGGAGGGTCACAAGGCTGGCAAGGGGTACAAAACCCTTTCCAAGGAGTTGGGCCTACCTGTCTCCACTGTTGGGAGCATCATTCGGAAGTGGAAGGCTTATGGAACTACTGTTAGCCTTCCACAGCCTGGACAGCTTTTGAAAGTTTCCACCCGTGCCGAGGCCAGGCTTGTCCGAAGAGTCAAGGCTAACCCAAGGACAACAAGGAAGGAGCTCCGGGAAGATCTCATGGCAGTGGGGACATTGGTTTCAGTCAATACCATAAGTAACGTACTCCACCGCAATGGTCTCCGTTCCAGACGAGCCCGTAAGATACCTTTACTTTCAAAGCGTCATGTCAAGGCTCGTCTACAGTTTGCTCATGATCACTTGGAGGACTCTGAGACAGACTGGTTCAAGGTTCTCTAATCTGATGAGACCAAGATCGAGATCTTTGGTGCCAACCACACACTTGACGTTTGGAGACTGAATGGCACTGCATACGACCCCAAGAATACCATCCCTACAGTCAAGCATGGTGGTGGTAGCATCATGCTGTGGGGCTGTTTCTCAGCCAAGGGGCCTGGCCATCTGGTCCGCATCCATGGGAAGATGGATAGCACGGCCTACCTGGAGATTTTGGCCAAGAACCTCCACTCCTCCATCAAGGATCTTAAGATGGGTCGTCATTTCATCTTCCAACAACACAATGACAAAAGCACACAGCCAAGAAAACCATGGCCTGGTTCAAGAGGGAAAAAATCAAGGTGTTGCAGTGGCCTAGTCAGTCTCCTGACCTTAACCCAATTGAAAACTTGCGGAAGGAGATCAAGATTAAAGTCCACATGAGACACCCAAAGAACCTAGATAACTTGGAGAAGATCTGCATGGAGGAGTGGGCCAAGATAACTCCAGAGACCTGTGCCGGCCTGATCATGTCTTATAAAAGACGATTATTAGCTGTAATTGCAAACAAGGGTTATTCCACAAAATATTAAACCTAGGGGTTGAATAATAATTGACCCACACTTTTATGTTGAAAATGTATTAAAATTTAACTGAGCAACATAACTTGTTAGTTTGTAAGATTTATGCATCTGTTAATAAATCCTGCTCTTGTTTGAAGTTTGCAGGCTCTAACTTATTTGCATCTTATCAAACCTGCTAAATCTGCAGGGGGTTGAATACTACTTGTAGGCACTGTATATACCATTACCAAGCAGTATAGTTGTGCATACAACACTGGGCTACTAGTCTTCAAGAGTGTTTGTGTGTCTGTGCTCCTCTCTCTGCAACTCCTCAATGAGAATTCAGCACTAGAGTTGAGCGCGGTTCGTGGTTCGCGGTTCTCCAGTTCGCGGTTCGAGTGATTTTGGGGGGTGTTCTAGTTAGAGCTCGAACTCGAGCTTTTTGGTAAAAGTTCAGCAGCTCGAGTTACGTTCGAGAACGGTTCTATCAGCAAAAGCAGGGCTTTTTACAGCTACAGTGTGCAGGGAGCCATCGCTGCCAGCCTGCAGTAAGCTGGTAACCAAGATAAATATCGGGTATCCAAGCAAAGCGCTTTGTTTAGTAACCTGATATTTATCCTAGTTACGTGTGCAGGGAGCCGACACTTCCCCGCTGGGCTCCGCCCCCTCCTGCACGCGGCATGTACACACACACACACACACACACACACTCACCTGTCCCCAGCCATGCAGTCCCCGGCACTGATGTCCTCAGCGCACATGGCCCCGCTAGGCTCCATCCACTTCGCACTCCACCGCTCGCACACATGGCCCCGCTAGGCTCCACCCACTTCACACTTTGCTGACCGCACACATGTCCCCGCTTGGCTCAACCCACTTGCACTCCACACAAATTACCCCGCTTGGCTCCACCCACCTTGGACTCTGCACACATTACCCCGCTTAATTCTGCCCACCTCACACTCCGCACACATTACCCCGCTCGGCTCCACCCACCTCACACTCCGCACACATTACCCCGCTTAGCTCCACCCACCTGGCACTCTGCACACATTACCCCGCTTAGCTCCACCCACCACGCACACATTACTCTGCTCGGCTTACCTGCAGTGATGAAGTCCCGCCCTCCCGACCTCAGCGCTGTCATCACTGTCCTCCATGGCTGCCGCTTCACATCTCTCACTGCGGCCCGAGACTGTTACTAGCGGTGACGTCACAGGCTCTCTATACTTGGCTGTGAAGGCGGCGGTCATTGAAGTCAGTGTGCAGTATCAGCAGTGCAGGAGATCGTCACCGCAGGTAATGTACCTCGCTCCTGACAGCAGCACTTTTCATGCCCTGCAGTGACCTGGGCTGACCTATTGATGTTAGCTCAGGTCACTGCATTGCTCTGCCAGCCAATGGGGAACATTCTGTTCTTCATTGACTGGGACAGTGTGGATCGTCATGGGAACCCCTTGGATTACAGCAGACCTGGATTTGTTTTTCTTTCTAATAAATTGGTGAAAGAGGGAATGTTTTGGGCAGTGCTTTTTCAAATAAAAATGTGTTTGTCGTCTATTTTTTTTTTTATTACTGACTGGGTTGGTGATGTCGGGTATCTGATAGACGCCTGACCTCATGAACCCCAGGGCTTGATGCCAGGTGATATTAAACATCTGGTATTAACCCCATATATTACCCCGTTTGCCACTGCACCAGGGCACGGGATGAGCTGGGGCGAAGCACCAGGATTGGCGCATCTAATGGATGTGCCACTTCTGGGGCGGCTGCGGCCTGCTATTTTTAGGCTGGGGAGAGTCCAATAATCATGGACCTCCCTAGTCTGAGAATATCAGACCTCAGCTGTCTGCTTTACCTTGGCTGGTAATCCAATTTTGGGGGGACCCCCACGTGTTTTTTTTTTATTATTATTTTTTTAATTTAAAATAACAGCGTGGGGTGCCCTCAGTTTTGGATTACCAGCCAAGGTGAAGCTGCCAGCTGTGGTCTGCAGGCTGCAGCCGTCTGCTTTACCCTAGCTGGCTACAAAAATAGGGGGAACCCCACGTCATTTTTTTTAAAAATGTATTTATTTTTTTTGGTAAATACAAGGCTAAGCACCCCTTAGTGCCACATGAAAGGCACCAAAGGGTGCAAAATTACAAAATGCAGGAGAGTGGGACATTCTGTGTCTCTCTGCCATTATAATGACAGAAAAAACTGATATGAAGTGTACAAGCACAGGAAAATCATCAGAACGCTCTACGCTGTGAAAAGCAGTAGAAAATGGCACTGGAGTGAACATGTGACCGCCTCATGTAGGTTGAAGCTATGGATTCTGGGTAAATTTATGTATTTTGCCTCCAGTTTTTTGGCAGTACGCCAAAAAAACGGAAGGCACACGGATGACAAACGGATGACATACGGACCGTATACGTGTCACGCTCCCGATGCCTCGGCACCGCTCCTTACCCACTGATCCGGTCCACGTGTCCACCGGTCATGGCTGCCGCTCACGCTCGTGCTCTCCTGTGTCCTGTCCCCAGTCTCATGTGTCTGACTCATGCTTCTGTATAGTGTCGGGCAGCGCCCCCTCACCTGGTCTTATAGGCCCAGCACTGCTGCAGCAGGATATGACATGAGGCTGTGCTGGGTATATAAGACTGGCCTTCCCATGTGGGCGGGGCCTGATCAACGTGTCTTGTAAGCCTTGCCTTGAAAGCTAGGTGCTCAGGTACCCCTTGTGCCGTGTCCTGTGATCACTACTATTGCCTGACATTCCTACCCGGCACTTGTGCCGGATTCCTGCACTGTCTCCAGGAACTCTGCATCCCCAGTGACTGTTCTACCCTTCCCCTGTGGGACGCAGTCCCTGCCACGCTAGTGCTCCGGCTACCGTGCACCCAGGCCTCCAGTGGGGTGCACGGTCCAGTGGATCCACCACCCGGACCTAACAATACGGAACGGAAACGGATGCCACACGGATGCAACCGTGATAAAATGGACCGTTTTTTGCAGACTGCAAAAACGGATCGGTCGTGTGAATGTAGCCTTATTCTGATCTGCCGATTATATAAACAGCAGGCAGAAATAAGTGAATAGCGCTCCCCAGCATCAGAAAATCTCCGGGGGTTTCAGGGGTAGCTGAGACCCTGGAGATCATGATTCAGGCCGGTTTTTCCGGTCGCCGCTCGCGTAAACCGGTGTACACCGTATACCGATGATCAGGTTACAGTAAATGACAGCGCCGGTAAAAAATTATTTATCTCCCATCTGGCATTAACAAACATGTCAGATGGGAGATAAATCTCCTCCCCGGTCCCCTCCAGTCCCCCGATATCGCCAAAGTTCCCCCCACGACCCCCTCCCGGAAATCCAAAATGGCCGCACACACAGCAGCGCGCCAACCGCATTCACCCTACTCCTCTGATTTCTGTCGCATGTGCCATGACACATGCGACAGAAAACTCCTCCCCAGGCCCTGCCAGGTCACCCCCTATAACCACACCGGTGTTCCCCGGTTTCCCACGGTACCTGAGCAGCGTTGATCCCCCGCGGCCCCCTCCTTCACAATAGACACTGCCGCATGCACAGAGCGGCTGTCAGCTCAGCTTCCTGGGTTCAGACACAGTGAGGGGTGGTAACCATGCATCTGTAAGCTACTGCAATGCCCTGCTCATGAGGTAAGGAACATAGTTGATCAGGAGATCTATACTACATTTCCAAATGGGGGTATTTGCTATTTCTGTTGCCCTGCTGAACGACTACCAAACATGAGAGTTCTTTATACGCCGCAAGAAAACATGTCTAAATAGCGAGCTCTGTTGTTTAGTATTCATTCAGCAGCATAACTGGACTTAAAGGGGTATTCCATCTCCAAGATCCTATCCCCAATATATAGTAGGTGGAATAGCAATAGTATCAGCAAATACCAATATTTGGAAATGTAGAATAGTTCTCCTGATTAGGCATGCCCTTACCTCATGAGCAGGGCATTGCAGCTTTGGTAGCAACAGTTACGACATGGACTCTGCTGCTGTGGACCCGGGGAGAGTGGGTGCAGATTCATTGCACCCTCACCCCTCACATGGAGGGTCTACACTCCTAGAAAATGGGGGATATGTTCCCTGACTGTGTCCCCGTATATTCTAGACCAGGGTTCCCCAACTCCAGTCCTCAAGGCCCACCAACAGTGCATGTTTTCAGGATTTCCTTAGCATTGCACTGCTGTTGGAACCAGCACCTGGGCATTGCATTGCACATTATTGTATTGGGCATTGTATTGCACATTAACACCTGTGAAATACTAAGGAAATCCCAAAAACCTGCACTGTTGGTGGGCCTTGAGGACTGGAGTTGGGGACCTCAGTTCTAGACGTCCAGAGTCATCGTGGGACCCCCTTATTTTTTTCCTTACAATAAGTTGGTGAAACAGGGAATGTTTTGGGGAGTGTTTTTTCAAATACATTTTTTTTGTCTATTTTTTTTGTTAGTATTGACAGTTTCTGATGTCGGGTATCTGATAGACGCCATGACATCGCAAACTGCTGAGCTTGATGTCAGGTGACCTTACAGCTAGTATCAACCCCATTTATTACCCCGTTTGCCACTGCACCAGGGAACGGGATGAGCTGTGGTGAAGCGCCAGGATTGGCGCATCTAGTGGATGCGCCACGTCTGGGGTGCCTGCGGCCTGCTATTTTTAAGCTGTGAAGGCCCAATAACTATGGACCTTCCCACCCTGAAAATACCAGACCACAGCTGTCCGCTTTACCTTGGCTGGTGATCCAATTTGGGGGGGACCCTACTTTTTTTTGTAATTATTATTATTTATAAAATAATTATTAAAAAGAGCCTGGGGTGACCTCCACATTGGATCCCCAACCACGGTAAAGCTGCCAGCTGTGGTTTTCAGGCCACAGCCGTCTGCTTTACCCTAGCTGGCTATCAAAAATGTGGGGACCCAACGTCATTTTTTTTTAACTATTTTTTAAATAGAAAAAATTAATGGGCTTCCTTGTATTTTGATTGCCAACCAAGGTAACGCCAGGTAGATGGGGGTGGCAACCCATAGCTGTCTGCTATATCTGCGCTGAGAATCAAAAATACCGCGGAGCGCTACGTCATTTTTTTTAAAGATTTATTTTTACAGCACTGTCATGTCAGGCAATCAAAATACAGGAAAGCCCTTTTTGTTTTTAGTTATTTAAATAAATAATTAAAAAAAGATATATATGGGCTCCCGCTTCATTTTTTGTATTGCTAGATAAGGGTAATCCAAGCAGCTGCTGGTTGCTAACCCCCACTGCTCGGTGTTACCTTCGCTGGCAATGCAAAATCCAGGGAAGCATTTTTTATTTTTTTTGCCAAAAAACTACAAAAAAATGACTTGGGCTTCGCCATATTTTTGTATGCTAGCCAGGTACAGCAGGCAGGTACGGCTGCCCCCAACCCCCAGCTGCCTATTTGTACCCGGCTGGGAACTAAAAATATAGGGAAGCCCTTTTTTTAATTAATTCATGAATTTTATGAAATAAAAAAAAAAATGATGTGAGCTTCGCCCCATGTTTGTGTCCAGCTGGGTACAACTAGGCAGCTGGGGATTGGAATCCGCAGCACAGGTTGGCCCAAGGTTTGTGGGCGCCTCTGCTGCGAATTGCAGTCCGCAGCCGCCCCAGAAAATGGTGCTCTCATAGAAGCGCCATCATCTGGCGCTGTATCCAACTCTTCCAGCAGCCCTGAAGCCGGGTGGCTTTCTGGGTAATCATGAGTTAATACTAGAGATGAGCGAACCGGTCGCGGTTCGGCTCGAGGTTGGTTCGCCGAACGGACCTCCCGTTCGAGTTCGGTTCGTCGAACGTTCGACGAACCGAACTCGAACTGCATAGGAAACAATGGCAGGCAATCACAAACACAGAAAAACACCTAGAAAACACCCTCAAAGGTGTCCAAAAGGTCACAAACAACTCACAACACATGGGAAAGTGACAAGGACATATACTCATGCGAAAACAAAAGAGCTGGACAAGGAAAAAGAGGAGGACACACAGATATATGAGTATATGCAAGGAAACATCGATTCCATTATTGTGCAACTTGAGCCCTGCTCATTCTTGGCTTCCAATCTTGATAAATTGCCTGAGCTCGCCACGTACGTCTTGGGGATCTTGTCGTGTCCTGCAGCCAGCGTTCTCTCGGAACCTGTCTTCAGTGCTGCTGTGGGTCTGCTGGCAGATAAGCACACGTGTCTGTCCACTGACAATGTGGACATGGCTCTCAGAGGACTTTTCTTCCCCTGGGTCAGCCAGGGGACGGGAAAGGCACGCGTATTTTTGAGAGTGCTTCATGCAAAGCATCTTTTTCTTTTTCAAAAGGGGGCTCAACCGATGCCAGTCAAGTGGGGTGTGTGTGGCCCAGTGAGTGGCAACGAGGGAGACTGTGGTTGGAGTCCCCTCGCTGTGTTTCTAAAAGAACCAAGATGAACAAGTCATGGCTCTCAGAGGACTTTTCTTCCCCGGGGTCAGCCAGGGGACGGGAAAGGCACGCGTATTTTTGAGAGTGCTTCATGCAAAGCATCTTTTTCTTTTTCAAAAGGGGGCTCAACCGATGCCAGTCAAGTGGGGTGTGTGTGGCCCAGTGAGTGGCAACGAGGGAGACTGTGGTTGGAGTCCCCTCGCTGTGTTTCTAAAAGAACCAAGATGAACAAGTCATGGCTCTCAGAGGACTTTTCTTCCCCGGGGTCAGCCAGGGGACGGGAAAGGCACGCGTATTTTTGAGAGTGCTTCATGCAAAGCATCTTTTTCTTTTTCAAAAGGGGGCTCAACCGATGCCAGTCAAGTGGGGTGTGTGTGGCCCAGTGAGTGGCAACGAGGGAGACTGTGGTTGGAGTCCCCTCGCTGTGTTTCTAAAAGAACCAAGATGAACAAGTCATGGCTCTCAGAGGACTTTTCTTCCCCGGGGTCAGCCAGGGGACGGGAAAGGCACGCGTATTTTTGAGAGTGCTTCATGCAAAGCATCTTTTTCTTTTTCAAAAGGGGGCTCAACCGATGCCAGTCAAGTGGGGTGTGTGTGGCCCAGTGAGTGGCAACGAGGGAGACTGTGGTTGGAGTCCCCTCGCTGTGTTTCTAAAAGAACCAAGATGAACAAGTCATGGCTCTCAGAGGACTTTTCTTCCCCGGGGTCAGCCAGGGGACGGGAAAGGCACGCGTATTTTTGAGAGTGCTTCATGCAAAGCATCTTTTTCTTTTTCAAAAGGGGGCTCAACCGATGCCAGTCAAGTGGGGTGTGTGTGGCCCAGTGAGTGGCAACGAGGGAGACTGTGGTTGGAGTCCCCTCGCTGTGTTTCTAAAAGAACCAAGATGAACAAGTCATGGCTCTCAGAGGACTTTTCTTCCCCGGGGTCAGCCAGGGGACGGGAAAGGCACGCGTATTTTTGAGAGTGCTTCATGCAAAGCATCTTTTTCTTTTTCAAAAGGGGGCTCAACCGATGCCAGTCAAGTGGGGTGTGTGTGGCCCAGTGAGTGGCAACGAGGGAGACTGTGGTTGGAGTCCCCTCGCTGTGTTTCTAAAAGAACCAAGATGAACAAGTCATGGCTCTCAGAGGACTTTTCTTCCCCGGGGTCAGCCAGGGGACGGGAAAGGCACGCGTATTTTTGAGAGTGCTTCATGCAAAGCATCTTTTTCTTTTTCAAAAGGGGGCTCAACCGATGCCAGTCAAGTGGGGTGTGTGTGGCCCAGTGAGTGGCAACGAGGGAGACTGTGGTTGGAGTCCCCTCGCTGTGTTTCTAAAAGAACCAAGATGAACAAGTCATGGCTCTCAGAGGACTTTTCTTCCCCGGGGTCAGCCAGGGGACGGGAAAGGCACGCGTATTTTTGAGAGTGCTTCATGCAAAGCATCTTTTTCTTTTTCAAAAGGGGGCTCAACCGATGCCAGTCAAGTGGGGTGTGTGTGGCCCAGTGAGTGGCAACGAGGGAGACTGTGGTTGGAGTCCCCTCGCTGTGTTTCTAAAAGAACCAAGATGAACAAGTCATGGCTCTCAGAGGACTTTTCTTCCCCGGGGTCAGCCAGGGGACGGGAAAGGCACGCGTATTTTTGAGAGTGCTTCATGCAAAGCATCTTTTTCTTTTTCAAAAGGGGGCTCAACCGATGCCAGTCAAGTGGGGTGTGTGTGGCCCAGTGAGTGGCAACGAGGGAGACTGTGGTTGGAGTCCCCTCGCTGTGTTTCTAAAAGAACCAAGATGAACAAGTCATGGCTCTCAGAGGACTTTTCTTCCCCGGGGTCAGCCAGGGGACGGGAATGGCACGCGTATTTTTGAGAGTGCTTCATGCAAAGCATCTTTTTCTTTTTCAAAAGGGGGCTCAACCGATGCCAGTCAAGTGGGGTGTGTGTGGCCCAGTGAGTGGCAACGAGGGAGACTGTGGTTGGAGTCCCCTCGCTGTGTTTCTAAAAGAACCAAGATGAACAAGTCATGGCTCTCAGAGGACTTTTCTTCCCCGGGGTCAGCCAGGGGACGGGAAAGGCACGCGTATTTTTGAGAGTGCTTCATGCAAAGCATCTTTTTCTTTTTCAAAAGGGGGCTCAACCGATGCCAGTCAAGTGGGGTGTGTGTGGCCCAGTGAGTGGCAACGAGGGAGACTGTGGTTGGAGTCCCCTCGCTGTGTTTCTAAAAGAACCAAGATGAACAAGTCATGGCTCTCAGAGGACCTTTCTTCCCCGGGGTCAGCCAGGGGACGGGAAAGGCACGCGTATTTTTGAGAGTGCTTCATGCAAAGCATCTTTTTCTTTTTCAAAAGGGGGCTCAACCGATGCCAGTCAAGTGGGGTGTGTGTGGCCCAGTGAGTGGCAACGAGGGAGACTGTGGTTGGAGTCCCCTCGCTGTGTTTCTAAAAGAACCAAGATGAACAAGTCATGGCTCTCAGAGGACTTTTCTTCGCCGGGGTCAGCCAGGGGACGGGAAAGGCACGCGTATTTTTGAGAGTGCTTCATGCAAAGCATCTTTTTCTTTTTCAAAAGGGGGCTCAACCGATGCCAGTCAAGTGGGGTGTGTGTGGCCCAGTGAGTGGCAACGAGGGAGACTGTGGTTGGAGTCCCCTCGCTGTGTTTCTAAAAGAACCAAGATGAACAAGTCATGGCTCTCAGAGGACTTTTCTTCCCCGGGGTCAGCCAGGGGACGGGAAAGGCACGCGTATTTTTGAGAGTGCTTCATGCAAAGCATCTTTTTCTTTTTCAAAAGGGGGCTCAACCGATGCCAGTCAAGTGGGGTGTGTGTGGCCCAGTGAGTGGCAACGAGGGAGACTGTGGTTGGAGTCCCCTCGCTGTGTTTCTAAAAGAACCAAGATGAACAAGTCATGGCTCTCAGAGGACTTTTCTTCCCCGGGGTCAGCCAGGGGACGGGAAAGGCACGCGTATTTTTGAGAGTGCTTCATGCAAAGCATCTTTTTCTTTTTCAAAAGGGGGCTCAACCGATGCCAGTCAAGTGGGGTGTGTGTGGCCCAGTGAGTGGCAACGAGGGAGACTGTGGTTGGAGTCCCCTCGCTGTGTTTCTAAAAGAACCAAGATGAACAAGTCATGGCTCTCAGAGGACTTTTCTTCCCCGGGGTCAGCCAGGGGACGGGAAAGGCACGCGTATTTTTGAGAGTGCTTCATGCAAAGCATCTTTTTCTTTTTCAAAAGGGGGCTCAACCGATGCCAGTCAAGTGGGGTGTGTGTGGCCCAGTGAGTGGCAACGAGGGAGACTGTGGTTGGAGTCCCCTCGCTGTGTTTCTAAAAGAACCAAGATGAACAAGTCATGGCTCTCAGAGGACTTTTCTTCCCCGGGGTCAGCCAGGGGACGGGAAAGGCACGCGTATTTTTGAGAGTGCTTCATGCAAAGCATCTTTTTCTTTTTCAAAAGGGGGCTCAACCGATGCCAGTCAAGTGGGGTGTGTGTGGCCCAGTGAGTGGCAACGAGGGAGACTGTGGTTGGAGTCCCCTCGCTGTGTTTCTAAAAGAACCAAGATGAACAAGTCATGGCTCTCAGAGGACTTTTCTTCCCCGGGGTCAGCCAGGGGACGGGAAAGGCACGCGTATTTTTGAGAGTGCTTCATGCAAAGCATCTTTTTCTTTTTCAAAAGGGGGCTCAACCGATGCCAGTCAAGTGGGGTGTGTGTGGCCCAGTGAGTGGCAACGAGGGAGACTGTGGTTGGAGTCCCCTCGCTGTGTTTCTAAAAGAACCAAGATGAACAAGTCATGGCTCTCAGAGGACTTTTCTTCCCCGGGGTCAGCCAGGGGACGGGAAAGGCACGCGTATTTTTGAGAGTGCTTCATGCAAAGCATCTTTTTCTTTTTCAAAAGGGGGCTCAACCGATGCCAGTCAAGTGGGGTGTGTGTGGCCCAGTGAGTGGCAACGAGGGAGACTGTGGTTGGAGTCCCCTCGCTGTGTTTCTAAAAGAACCAAGATGAACAAGTCATGGCTCTCAGAGGACTTTTCTTCCCCGGGGTCAGCCAGGGGACGGGAAAGGCACGCGTATTTTTGAGAGTGCTTCATGCAAAGCATCTTTTTCTTTTTCAAAAGGGGGCTCAACCGATGCCAGTCAAGTGGGGTGTGTGTGGCCCAGTGAGTGGCAACGAGGGAGACTGTGGTTGGAGTCCCCTCGCTGTGTTTCTAAAAGAACCAAGATGAACAAGTCATGGCTCTCAGAGGACTTTTCTTCCCCGGGGTCAGCCAGGGGACGGGAAAGGCACGCGTATTTTTGAGAGTGCTTCATGCAAAGCATCTTTTTCTTTTTCAAAAGGGGGCTCAACCGATGCCAGTCAAGTGGGGTGTGTGTGGCCCAGTGAGTGGCAACGAGGGAGACTGTGGTTGGAGTCCCCTCGCTGTGTTTCTAAAAGAACCAAGATGAACAAGTCATGGCTCTCAGAGGACTTTTCTTCCCCGGGGTCAGCCAGGGGACGGGAAAGGCACGCGTATTTTTGAGAGTGCTTCATGCAAAGCATCTTTTTCTTTTTCAAAAGGGGGCTCAACCGATGCCAGTCAAGTGGGGTGTGTGTGGCCCAGTGAGTGGCAACGAGGGAGACTGTGGTTGGAGTCCCCTCGCTGTGTTTCTAAAAGAACCAAGATGAACAAGTCATGGCTCTCAGAGGACTTTTCTTCCCCGGGGTCAGCCAGGGGACGGGAAAGGCACGCGTATTTTTGAGAGTGCTTCATGCAAAGCATCTTTTTCTTTTTCAAAAGGGGGCTCAACCGATGCCAGTCAAGTGGGGTGTGTGTGGCCCAGTGAGTGGCAACGAGGGAGACTGTGGTTGGAGTCCCCTCGCTGTGTTTCTAAAAGAACCAAGATGAACAAGTCATGGCTCTCAGAGGACTTTTCTTCCCCGGGGTCAGCCAGGGGACGGGAAAGGCACGCGTATTTTTGAGAGTGCTTCATGCAAAGCATCTTTTTCTTTTTCAAAAGGGGGCTCAACCGATGCCAGTCAAGTGGGGTGTGTGTGGCCCAGTGAGTGGCAACGAGGGAGACTGTGGTTGGAGTCCCCTCGCTGTGTTTCTAAAAGAACCAAGATGAACAAGTCATGGCTCTCAGAGGACTTTTCTTCCCCGGGGTCAGCCAGGGGACGGGAAAGGCACGTGTATTTTTGAGAGTGCTTCATGCAAAGCATCTTTTTCTTTTTCAAAAGGGGGCTCAACCGATGCCAGTCAAGTGGGGTGTGTGTGGCCCAGTGAGTGGCAACGAGGGAGACTGTGGTTGGAGTCCCCTCGCTGTGTTTCTAAAAGAACCAAGATGAACAAGTCATGGCTCTCAGAGGACTTTTCTTCCCCGGGGTCAGCCAGGGGACGGGAAAGGCACGCATATTTTTGAGAGTGCTTCATGCAAAGCATCTTTTTCTTTTTCAAAAGGGGGCTCAACCGATGCCAGTCAAGTGGGGTGTGTGTGGCCCAGTGAGTGGCAACGAGGGAGACTGTGGTTGGAGTCCCCTCGCTGTGTTTCTAAAAGAACCAAGATGAACAAGTCATGGCTCTCAGAGGACTTTTCTTCCCCGGGGTCAGCCAGGGGACGGGAAAGGCACGCGTATTTTTGAGAGTGCTTCATGCAAAGCATCTTTTTCTTTTTCAAAAGGGGGCTCAACCGATGCCAGTCAAGTGGGGTGTGTGTGGCCCAGTGAGTGGCAACGAGGGAGACTGTGGTTGGAGTCCCCTCGCTGTGTTTCTAAAAGAACCAAGATGAACAAGTCATGGCTCTCAGAGGACTTTTCTTCCCCGGGGTCAGCCAGGGGACGGGAAAGGCACGCGTATTTTTGAGAGTGCTTCATGCAAAGCATCTTTTTCTTTTTCAAAAGGGGGCTCAACCGATGCCAGTCAAGTGGGGTGTGTGTGGCCCAGTGAGTGGCAACGAGGGAGACTGTGGTTGGAGTCCCCTCGCTGTGTTTCTAAAAGAACCAAGATGAACAAGTCATGGCTCTCAGAGGACTTTTCTTCGCCGGGGTCAGCCAGGGGATGGGAAAGGCACGCGTATTTTTGAGAGTGCTTCATGCAAAGCATCTTTTTCTTTTTCAAAAGGGGGCTCAACCGATGCCAGTCAAGTGGGGTGTGTGTGGCCCAGTGAGTGGCAACGAGGGAGACTGTGGTTGGAGTCCCCTCGCTGTGTTTCTAAAAGAACCAAGATGAACAAGTCATGGCTCTCAGAGGACTTTTCTTCCCCGGGGTCAGCCAGGGGACGGGAAAGGCACGCGTATTTTTGAGAGTGCTTCATGCAAAGCATCTTTTTCTTTTTCAAAAGGGGGCTCAACCGATGCCAGTCAAGTGGGGTGTGTGTGGCCCAGTGAGTGGCAACGAGGGAGACTGTGGTTGGAGTCCCCTCGCTGTGTTTCTAAAAGAACCAAGATGAACAAGTCATGGCTCTCAGAGGACTTTTCTTCCCCGGGGTCAGCCAGGGGACGGGAAAGGCACGCGTATTTTTGAGAGTGCTTCATGCAAAGCATCTTTTTCTTTTTCAAAAGGGGGCTCAACCGATGCCAGTCAAGTGGGGTGTGTGTGGCCCAGTGAGTGGCAACGAGGGAGACTGTGGTTGGAGTCCCCTCGCTGTGTTTCTAAAAGAACCAAGATGAACAAGTCATGGCTCTCAGAGGACTTTTCTTCCCCGGGGTCAGCCAGGGGACGGGAAAGGCACGCGTATTTTTGAGAGTGCTTCATGCAAAGCATCTTTTTCTTTTTCAAAAGGGGGCTCAACCGATGCCAGTCAAGTGGGGTGTGTGTGGCCCAGTGAGTGGCAACGAGGGAGACTGTGGTTGGAGTCCCCTCGCTGTGTTTCTAAAAGAACCAAGATGAACAAGTCATGGCTCTCAGAGGACTTTTCTTCCCCGGGGTCAGCCAGGGGACGGGAAAGGCACGCGTATTTTTGAGAGTGCTTCATGCAAAGCATCTTTTTCTTTTTCAAAAGGGGGCTCAACCGATGCCAGTCAAGTGGGGTGTGTGTGGCCCAGTGAGTGGCAACGAGGGAGACTGTGGTTGGAGTCCCCTCGCTGTGTTTCTAAAAGAACCAAGATGAACAAGTCATGGCTCTCAGAGGACTTTTCTTCCCCGGGGTCAGCCAGGGGACGGGAAAGGCACGCGTATTTTTGAGAGTGCTTCATGCAAAGCATCTTTTTCTTTTTCAAAAGGGGGCTCAACCGATGCCAGTCAAGTGGGGTGTGTGTGGCCCAGTGAGTGGCAACGAGGGAGA